>NW_026705313.1:600000-827367 GCF_029867415.1 Vicia villosa
TGAATTCAAAACAGAAGAAAGATAAGTCCTCAAAAGCTGAAAGACGTGCTCTTCAAGAAGCTCAGCGAGCAGAAAAAGCTGCTGCAAAAGGTGTGTATTAGCATTCATCATGCTTGTGTTTGGTCGTACTAGTGCGATGTTGGTCTTGATTATACTACATCAAAATCTCCTTTGAATAACCTTTCATTGCTTAACATTTTAATTCTTATTATAAATTCCTCTGCAAAAACAAGTGAATCTGAAACATGATTTTAAGAATTCATCTGTCAATTGACCTAGTATCATCTTCAACCGACTGTATAAGGATTCAAACGTTATTTGTTTATAATGATGATTTTAGCATTTCCTATATTAGGACATGATAATGAACTTTCATGAATTTCTTTTGTAATATAAGTCATTGTGACACTGCTAATCAGTATGTGCTTTTATATTATCTGTTGTAGCTGAAGGAAATACGGCATCTAGAACTGCAACTTCAGCGAATGTAAAATCAGCTAAAGCTGCAAAGCCCCCACACAAAGCTGTTAATACGTCTGCTGCAGCTTCTGAGAAAAAGGGTGGTGATCGGCCATCAGAGAAGGATAGGAAAAAAGATGTTCCTCACCCACGCCTGCAATATGATGATAAGAGCAGAGTGGAGAAAGCTAAACGCCGTGCTGTGGTAAACCAAACTGAATCCAGGAACAGAGTTGAACTGTTTAGACATTTGCCACAGTATGAACATGGGAGTCAGCTTCCTGATCTTGAGGCAAAGTTTTTCCAGCTTGGTCCTGTGCATCCATCAGTTTATAAGGTGGCGATATTATCCCGTTATTTCAACTTGTTGCAATCCATAATTCTTATATGGTCAGGTTTTTTCCTTTCATAATATATGTTTTAGTTCTATTATTAGTAACACAGTCTAAATAGGATGTTCCCCTATGAAACACTGACACAGACACTGGAAACAATACTGGCACTAGTAGAAATTTTAAGAAATTAATTAATTGAATGTAATCACATGTGTTGGTGTCGCACACTAGACACCACTTCCATCTGAAGTGTCGTTGCTACAGAGGTGTTCCCTGCCCTTATATCCTTCATGTCATAACTAAACATTTAGTAAACTCAACCAAGGACCTATGCGAAAAAGAAATCGTTTGTGGAAACTTAAAAATTGAAAGATCCAGCTCTAAATGGATTTGCATGTGTTTATTTAATTTAACACAGTCAAGACATGAAAAGTGTTAAATAGATCCAAGCATATGAAAGATCATTTATGGTACTCCTTAGTTATACATTTTGTATTCAAATCATTAACTTGAAATGGTTTCTTTTCGTGTAGCATTTGTCTATTGCTGGTAGTTTCATTAAATACAATTTCAGATCTTTATTCCCTTAGAACATTACAAATTTATTGCTTAAAGTTTCATCAATAAAACACCATTATTGAAATCTTCAGTTTTATCAGACACACTTGAGTTCATGCATTGTGATGGTTGGAGTTTTGCATTCTGATGCATCTCTAGTAATACATCTTAACTCTTAAGCATGGAATTGGTTGATATGGAATGATGATAATAATGATATTATGTATTTTGATATGTTGAATTGTTGAAATGAAATCTCTTCATTTTTTGAGTTCGAATTTGAGCCACTACTAGGGTAAATTCTAGTGGGCGCATCATTGGTGTTATTTAGTTATTTCACTTGTGAGTAAAGTTTTGATGTCTAGGGCCAAGTGGAGGTAAGAAGAAAGAGAAACACAGACTAAGTACTGCTATTTCTAGTGCAATAACATGTTTAAAGCTAAGCACATAGGCTATACTTGGGAATTTGGGGAGAAAGGAAGGGAAGGGCTTTGGAGGGAATGGGAGGAATGAAAAGATTAAGTTCCCTTCAAAGTCCTCCTTCAATGCATTTTTTAAATTCCCCCATATTGGAGGTTTTAGTTCAGTGAAGAAAATAAAATTGCATGCAAGATTCACCCTTCTCATTCCCTTTATTCCTTCCTTTATCCTCAAATTGTTAGGAGTCCCCACGCATGAAGGGAGAGTCAAATCCAAAAGACTAGTCCATTGGGTGGGAGAGTCTCATGACTTACCCAATGGACTAGTCTTTTGGATTTGACTCTCCCCACATGCGTAAGTCCTAACAATTGCCGTTTTCATTGAGAGTTAGATATACCTCAATTGTTTTTGCAAATCGGTCCCTCGTTTGGTGATTCCTGACTAAGATTTAAAACCCACTTCAATTGTTTTGCAAATTGGTCCCCTTTGGATATACTTTTTTCTAACCAGTTGTTTTTATCGTGGTTATCAGGTGGGTTTGCAGTATCTTTCTGGAGATATATCTGGTGGCAATGCTCGTTGTATTGCTATGCTTCAAGCATTCCAGGATGCCATCAAAGACTACACAGTTCCACTTGGGAAGACTCTAGTGAGAGACTTGACAGCAAAAATTAGTAGCTATGTTTCATTCCTTATTGAGTGTCGACCTCTTTCAGTCAGTATGGGAAATGCAATTAGATTTCTCAAAAGTCGAATTTCACAGCTACCTCGAACACAGTCTGAGTCAGAATCAAAAACTTCTCTTCAATCAGATATTGAGCGTTTTATATATGAGAAGATTATACTTGCTGACAAGATGATAGTAAAGCATGCTGTCACAAAAATAAGAGATGGTGATGTTCTTCTTACTTATGGTTCATCGTCAGCAGTTGAAATGATACTGTTACATGCACATAAATTAGGGAAACAGTTTCGAGTTGTAGTAGTAGACTCTCGTCCAAGTCATAGAGGGAAACTTCTGCTTCGTAGACTAGTGGAGGAAGGTCTTAATTGTACATACACTCATATCAATGCTGTTTCCTACATAATGCATGAGGTTACTCGAGTTTTTCTAGGCGCTTCATCAGTGTTGTCTAATGGAACAGTTTATTCAGGAGTTGGAACTGCATGTGTTGCAATGATCGCTCATGAATTCCATGTCCCTGTTATAGTTTGTTGTGAAGCTTTTAAATTTCATGAAAGGGTACAACTTGACTCAATATGCTCAAATGAACTTGGTATGTTAACAATGGCGAATGAATAGGATTTCTTTAACTTTTTGTCTGGAAGAAAGCTGATATTTCCATTGTTTTCTTATAGGTGATCCAGATCTCGTTTCAAAGGTTTCGGGTAGACGGGATATTAACCACTTGGATGCTTGGGCCAATACTGAAAATCTGCAACTTCTAAATCTGATGTAAGGCATTTATATGTATATGAGATAATCCAAATTTTTTATTTCCTTACTTTAACCTTACATTTTTCTAAATCGATGTCAGCTATGATGCCACACCTTCAGATTATGTTTCAATGATTGTCACAGATTATGGCATGGTGAGTTCTGAAACTTAAAAAAGATTGTTTACAATTAATAAAAACAAAAGATCTAACAATTTACCTTTGGCAGATCCCCCCAACAAGTGTTCCTGTCGTTGTAAGGGAATATAACAGAGAACATGTGTGGATATAAACTCAGCAAATGCGGATGAGTCTCAATTTTGTGTGCATGCGAAATCCCTGTTTAGAAACCCGGAAGAAGCAATAAAATCTGTGAATGTTGTTGTGTTCTTATCTTTGAATAATTGAAGTGTAATGTAATAGGTGGGCCGCGATGTACTTAAATTTTGGATATTTGTGTATTTTCCTGTCGCAGTGAAGAGTGCGGATCGTCGCCTCTCCAGGCAGATTTTGGCCATGCAGAGCTATTTTTTTCCCACTATGCTCCAAACTTTTATTAGTCATTTAGTCACAATTATAATACTTAGATATAATTCATGACAATATACTCTAGCATTTTTTGATCTATCCAGCAACCCCATTCAGTGGGAAAATATTTTGTTGCTGTGTTCACTTTTCCGTCACAATTTTGATGGTTAGTTATTATTAAGTTTGCATTTTTTTAATTGCTGTTCTAATTATGTAAACTGAATAAGTGTGAATGATCTAACTGGGAAACGTAGAAAAGGATTTTAGAATGAGAACATCAGCCTCAACAATCAACTTTCTTTTATGATTACAAGGCACAACAATCAACTTTTTTTTTTTTTTGATCAAACACAATAACAATCAACTTTAGGTGGATGAATACTAAACACATTGCATGTGATATCTAGGATGCTATTTATTGCAATTCCATTAGCCTGTGGGGGATGCAATCATACAAACATAAAACTGCTCTATAATAATGTCTAGCTATACACACAACAACGTGTTCATGTGCCAGCCCAAGTATTTTATAACTTTAGAAAAATTGGGAATGTACATTCTATGGAATGCTACCACACCCTATGAAAAATAAAAAATGCTTAAGATGATGCATCCAAAACACAAATGTTTTAAATTTAAGCGCTTATACTATGTAAGAAACAATTACGGAGATGCATCTCGGTAAAATTTCAACATATAAATTGTTTTTTCTATCTACTGAGATGCATCTCCGCACGGTATTTAATTGAAAGGACAATATAACTTTTTCTTTTTCCTGACTTTTCATAATACTCTCAAACTACCAAACTCTCATGTTTCAAAATCTCTCAATTCACATTCATTCAAAATCATTCAAGACACTTCCAAATCTTCTAAGGATTGAGTGGTGTTCTTCAATAAGGGTTGTTGTTCTTTTAAGCAAGAGAGTTGGGTGGTGTTCTTGATCAAAGCTTTTAAGCAAGATCAAGTATTGTTCTTAGTTAGGATGCTTAACTAAGTATTTTGTTTATTGGAAAGTGTAATTTTTATATTTGGGTTCCCTTGGTCGCAGGGCGTGTGACTGTTTTACCACTGCGGTGATTGGAAGTGGGATGACGATTTCTCAGGTCTAGATGTCCACTTCTAGGCAGAAGAAGCGTTGGGTAGTGATTAGGCGATAAGTTGTAATCAGGGGGTGTTTAGCTTTGAACTAATACTGCTAATAGTAAACTTCCTTTCTGGCTTGGTAGCCCCGAAATTAGGTGTTATTTGCAATGAATTGGGTTAACAATTACTTTGTTCTTTATCTTTCTGCATTAACTTTCTGCATTGTGTGTTGTTAGGACATCTGTTGTACGTGCCAGAATTGCAATTGACATTAAAGCAGACACCTTGTTCTGTTTATTGGGTGAGCTCCAAAGAAAATAGTTTCTGGTACTATGGATAAATAAGGAGGATACAACAACAGACCACCTCTGTTGGATGGATCATATTTAATGACGTGCATGCATTTCACCTTAAATGACGTTTAGGGATTTCCTTCAGTTGACATTTGGAGATTTTCTCAACTGACGTACGAGGGTTCACATCATTGACAGCTGAAGGTATATCTCAGACCATTCTTGATGAACTCATCCCATGCTTGAGGGACTTACCCCATGCTTGAGAGACTCGCATGTTCTTGATGGACTCGCCCTAGGCATGCCTGAGGGACTTGCCCAAGTAAGGAAGGGAAAACAAACTAAATCACCTCACCATTTTCAAGCCCTCGTGCTTGAGGGACTGTGTATTAGTATATTTGTAAATGATCCACAAGGGGCGGAATAGAAGGTTCACTAAATGGAGGTGACATAAGATGCCACCAACCAGCTTCCTAGTCACCCGTTTATTGGAATAAGCGCTCATCATTTGGTTATGACGCCCATTTTCCAGATCACTCGTCTTGAAAAAATGAGGAGGCAATGTGTCCTAGTTCATAACAGTATGAAAGAGGGATTCATGTGGAGTTAGCCATGCTCCCTAAAGAAACAAGGGAAATAATTACCCTTTTCCACACTCTTGAGATCTGAGATCCATGCCGACAAAGTTCTTATAAATACCTCAACCTTAAGGTTGAAAAGGGATCTAACTTATTGCGCAAAACAACACATACAAAGCTTATCACCATCCATGCGTGGGCTTGTTCTATTACCACAAAAACTTTAAAAACCTCTGACAACTCTATAGAACTAGGGGTTATAATGTATTGTACTTTTAGTAATCATAACTATAATGAAGGAAGAACCGATCCTCCACTACTAGCATTATCAGGACTATAAAGCCTCTTATATATTCTTGCCCAGAATTTAGAAAGATATCAAACACTAATTTTCTATATAATGAAACGCAAAATTTCTCGCATTCCTAAGTAAGCATACTCTTTTTAGTTTAGGTGAGTACATAATAACACCTCAGAACATTTTTTTCAAAATATTGAAAATTCTCTTTCAAATATTAGTTTTACAATTTAATATATGTTAGTGGAATTAGAAGTGTTCAAAAATATAATTAATTTAATTATATATAAACTGAGATGCATTGCATCATTAAAAAATTAAATCAGTTAATTGATTAATGAAAAAAACTATTTAATTTAAACTATTTAAATTAGCTTAAAATTGGTTTAAAATCAAATTCCTTTTATAAACAGATTTAATTATATAAATTAATTTCTCATAAAAAATAAAAAATAAATTAAGAGCAAAAAAATTTAAAAATAAAAATGATATTCTTTCAAATTTTTTTTATTCAACGTAATTCATGAATCATAAACATCCCTAAAGTGAAATGGATAGTCAATCATTTATATAGTGCATTTTTTTTCCATCATCACTATGTGTTATGCCAAAATACTAGTATTAAAAAAAGTAGGGTTAAATAAGTTTTTAGTCCCTGTAAATATGATACTTTTGATTTTTAGTCCTCACAAAAAATTTCGTCGAACTTTGGTCCTCTCAAAATTTTCCGTCACGATTTTTGGTCCCTCCCGTTAAATTGCACTAACGGACGCTTACGTGGCACGCCACGTATGATGCCACGTCAGGTAAAGTTAAAACTAAAAAAAAAGACAGATTGCGGGGGTTTTAAACCCCCTTTAAATAACTTAAAAATAATAATTTTAAAGCACCAATTCCCAGCATTGTCCTTCTTTTTTGCCTGAAATTAGAACCCCTTTATATACTTAATTTTTAAGCTTTATTATTATTGAATTTGAATTTAATGTCTAAAAAATATTTAAGCTAAATTGTTTTAAAAAATCACAGTTAATCAAATCAATAAATTTAAAATACCAATTAGTAATTGAAGAACACGTGAGTACAAAAAATTGAAAAACAAATAAATTGACACATTTTATGCACTTCTAAGCACTGCTTCTACCCTCTCCATTCTCATTCTCTCTTGATTCTTAATGCTTCATTTTCTTTTATTTTGCTTTGCTTTTTTTCATTGTTTCATATTTGGATTGTCATGATCATCTCCAACCCTTCATGTTGGGGGTTTCATGATTTCACGTTAAAAAACATGTGTTGTATTAAAACTTGATGTTGATTCTTAATCCTATTGATTTAGGTGTTTTTTGGGTAATGATGATCATCTCCAACCCTAAAAAGATTTTAGTATG
The DNA here is from genome assembly GCF_029867415.1 of Vicia villosa. Classification (NCBI taxonomy): domain Eukaryota; kingdom Viridiplantae; phylum Streptophyta; class Magnoliopsida; order Fabales; family Fabaceae; genus Vicia; species Vicia villosa. The sequence continues at coordinate 607,378 of NW_026705313.1, forward strand.
TTTGATTGTTCTCAAGTATATTTGTTTTTTCTTTCAAATAACCGTTGTTGGAATATGCCTGCATAATTTTTCTCCTTCAGGGACACATAAATAATCACTAAGCAAAAAGGTAAATTTATACAAGAAACTTTAGTGTGAAATTTTTTCTCAATGTGAAGCCTTCTTAAACTTACATTGTCCAAATAAATTCTTAATGCAAAACTGTTATTCTTCTCTCACAAATAAAAAGAAGTGGCTAAACTAGTATGCATTAACTATTGTGTCACGTAGTTTCTTTCCACAAATCAAACAAAATTGACTATATCCCTATAAAACCACTGCCTTATCTATCCCTTTGCTCAACATTCAAACACAAAAACTCAGAAATGGATAACAAAAAGCCACATGCAGTGTTGATTCCATGTCCAATTCAAGGCCATATAAATCCAGTATTCAAACTAGCAAAGTTTCTTCACCTTCAAGGCTTTCACATAACCTTTGTCAACACCGAATACAATCACAAACGCTTGCTCAAATCAAGGGGTCCAAAAGCCTTTGACAGTTTCACCACTTTTACCTTTGTGACCATACCAGATGGTTTAACTCCAATAGATGGTAATGGAGATGTTAGTCAAGACATACCTTCTCTTGGTCAATCAATTAGAAAGAACTTCCTTCAACCGTTCCGCGAACTTCTTTCTAGACTTCATGACTCTGCAAGTTCTGGTCTTGTCCCTCCAGTTACTTGCATAGTTTCTGATACTAACATGTCATTTACTATAGAAGCTGCTGAAGAATTTGCACTACCAAATGTTCTCTTTTTTCCAGCAAGTGCATGTTCTTTGTTGTGTATTTTGCACTTTCGTTCCTTTGTAGAGAAAGGTCTCACGCCACTCAAAGGTACTACTAGATAAAGCTTTTTCTTCAGAATATAATATACGCGTAAGAGAAGTTTATGAAATATTTCGAAACCTTTACGTTTTGACCATATATGGATTGAGCTGTGTATAGTTGGCAGTAAGCACCACTCCCTTTCAAAGAATACATGTAGGTCATTCAAGAGCGACCAATCCTGAAACCAAAAAGAATTGATCAAATCGCTCGTTAGATTAACAACATAACAACAAAAATTGGGGATTCTTTTCACTCTTGATTTGAATTTTTCACTCACAGATTGAAGAAACTCTTAGTAGAGTAATCACTAAAGTAATAGACTCATTCATCATAATTTTTTGAACGGTCTAAACAAAGCAGAACACATTCAGAAATCATCAAAACATAGAATCAAAACTAAACAGCAATTGGAGATTTCACACAGTTTCAATAAACTAAATGATAGAACATAAATCAAACCAATATAACAAATGCAAACTGACTGGGATATATATAAATTGGAGATTTCACACCTTCACCTTCATCGACGACATTGCCTCACTTATTATCATGGAGATTGTCTTTCGAGACACAGCTGAAACAGGAACCCTAAAAATCATATCCAATTTAACGATATTGTTAGACACACTCTCAATTATTTAGAACAAATAAAAATTGAAATGTGATTGTATAGATCAGAGAATCAGAAATATGGAATGCTCTTCTAATGCATTCCATATTCGTGCTGCTAAACCCTTTGTTTCCAGTCCCGTTCATTTTTTCCATCGCTGATAACCGCAAATTTCATATACCAAAATCAACCGAGGATGCACAACACAATCAAATATACAATGAAGAGTCAATCCCGATTCCAACTATCCGAGCTCCGAAGTATACGTGTGGCGAGATTATCCGAATAAGCGATTATTTTCAGAAGAACAAGAGTGCACCGTCATCCGCCACCAACAACTTTTCTCTATCACTTATTGAGCGTCGGAGAAAGACACAAATCTTCTAAAGCTGAGAGAAATTGTTTGAGACCGAGAGGGATTGAGCTCAAAGAGAAAGAGAGATTGAGTGATTTCAATTGGAAAGATACCTAGACCTGAGATTTTTTTTGTTCATGTTTTTTCAATGACAAAAAAGTTCTTAATAAAAAAGCAAGTGACAAAAGACTTTTTGTTATTTTTATTTAAATTCTCTCACAATTTTTATTTTAAATGTCAAACTGAACAAATGATTTTTTATAAGAAAATTGAAAATATAATTTGTTAAATCATTTTAAAATGTAACTAATGGCTATGAAATTAAATAATTTTAAATAATTTCATATAAGACATAAATGTATAAAGTTTATAATTTTAAATAATTTTTTAAATTAAATATATAGCTTATGTTAGTAGTCTGTAAGTTAAAAATTATAGTATTTTAAAGTTATTTAAAGGGGGTTTAAAACCCCCGCAATATGTCTCTTTTTTTAGTGTTGACTTTAACTCATGTGGCGTGACACGTGGCGCGCCACGTAAGCCTCCGTTAGTGGAATCTAACGGCAGGGACCAAAAATAGGGACAGAAAATTTTACGAGGACCATTGTTTGACGAAAAATTTTATAGGGACTAAAATTGAAAGTTGTCATATTTATAGGGACCCCTGACATATTTAACCCAAAAAAGTATAAAGATTACTAGTATTAAAAAAAAAAACGTATAATAATATAAGAATTTAAGGTTGTCTCAAATAATTTGAATTCTCTATTTTAATTTGAAAATTTGAAAATTTTTAATCAAAAGAAATAAAAGTTAAAAACACACATACTTATTGCAGTTATTAATGCTTTTTAAAAATCATGTTTTGATGTTTTGGATTAAACTTCGGTCTTGTTGCTTTTGTGTTAGGACTACACGATAAACATTGATTTCAGGATCTCCCGTAATTTTAGATAAGTCAATTTTTGTGCAGATTCTTTGGCTAGCATTGGTTTAAAGTCCAAGACTATCTCTTGGTTCAACTATGTTCATCAAGATATCATTAGAGATTATTTGTTAGACAAGAACTGTATCCCTAAATTTAAACTTTGTTATTGGAGTCTTGGTTTGGTTCTCCCTTGTATAATTTGTCTTCTCTTCTTAATTTATGACATCTTTTCTTTTGTTAAAAAAAAAAAAAAAACTAGTGGACCGGATTTCTAAGGTTTAAGATATAAAATATAAATTCTTAAAATAAAAAAAATGAATTTTATTTTGTATAACTTTTTACACACATGACGTAAAATAAATGAATAAAAGGCAAAGAGTAATAAATTACAAAAAGTAAAAAATTTTAACTTAAAAAACGGAGACCATTAAAACGATGCAACAAAGTGGAGAATTGATTAATCTAGTCAACAAATCCTAAAAAGTTGCATCCTACCTCATAAGATTTACTTACAACAGTGAAATCAAAGAAATGGAATAAAAACTTCTGTGCTTAATAGCAAGTTTAAAAAGAAAGCTCAGGTGACGATATGCCTTCTTCGAAGAAATTGTAGTAATGCTCATCAAAGGGTTATATATATTGAAGCTTCCCTTGAGCTCATCATATCAAAAGTTGAGTCTGGAGAATAATGGCTGAATATGCAAATACAACAAGGTACGTGAATCACTTCGAATCTCATCTCATCATTCATGAAGCACGGACACCCCTAAAACGACTCCGACACTGACACGGCGACACTATTAATAATTTGAAAAAATAAATAAATTAAATGTAATTGTAAGTATCAGTGCAGGTGTCCGTTATCGACATAGACACCGACACACCTGGTTTTAGAGGTGTCGGTGCTTCATATCACTAGTGAAAGTTGGAAGATTATTTGCATGCATGTGTCTAACATTTTTTTTTGTATTATAATTCAACCTTTTGTAGCTTGAAAGAAGTTGGAAAACTACTTGGCCAATATTTTGGGCTATTGTTTGCAATAATTGGACTTACATCAATAAATACAAGCAAGGAAAAGTCTTTACTCATGATGGCTTTGGCTTTCATGGTTACTCTTTACTACATGGTTTTGGTGCTTTGGCTTTCATGGTTACTCTTTACTACATGGTTTTGGTGCTTGTCAAAGTGATGCAGCTTGAGGTTCCATTCATGATCTTGGTTAATCTTTTACTTGGAGCAATTGTTTCACTTTTAGCTTTGATGATTATTTCGCCTATAATTGCTTGGATTTATTTGGGTTTGTGGGTCTTCTTAATCTTTGGTTTGGTGTGCTATAAAAATGGAAAAGAGATCTATCATGTGATTCCAAAAGGGATAAGAAAATATATTGAAAGTCGACTTAGGAAAAACAATATTCAGAATTTGGAGTTACATGGAGTTGAGTCACTTCGTGTCTAGAATAAACAATTGATGAGGCAGGTTAAGAGTTTATGAATTTGAGTAACTTTGTGTCTAGAATAAATATATTTTTGTGATTGATTAAAGTTTACACATACTCCACTAAATTTTATGAATTTCATATGAATTTAGTAGAGTTAAGTAACTTTAATTAATTAATAAAAATATGTTACTAATTTATTGTTGTGTGGTTTGTTTTATAATTTGTATGTTGAATTTTTATTTTTAGTTTGTTGTTTTAAGATGTAAAATGTTCATTTGAAATTTTGTAATACTCACTATTAGAAATACACAGTTTACCTGCGGAATTTCCTGCGGAAAAGTTTCCGCAGGTATACCTGCGGAATTTCCTGCGACTTCATTAAATAAAATAAATTCTACTGCGGAATAGAATTTCGCAGAAAATTCTGCAGGAATACCTGTGGATTTTTCTGCGGAAAATATATTTTGTATATAAAATGAAACTATACTAACGAATCCGCAGGTAATTCCGCAGGAAAGTTTTCTGCGGATTTTGCTGCGGAGCTCTATTTGGAATAAAACCAAACTACATTACAAAATCCGTAGGTAATTCCGCAGGAAATTTTCCTGCGGATTTTATTTTATATTGTATTTTACTATTTTTTTGAATTTAAAAATAATGTAATATATTTTTCTTTTAAAATAAAATGTTTCTTTGCAAAATTTTTTTACTAGGTTTGTGAAGTTTTACTTGAGAAATCTTTTGTTAAAAAATTGATATGAGAGTTTGAGAGATCTATATTAGAAAATTCTAATGATATTATGTGAGAACATATATAATGTTACTATTAATTTACTTGTAACATTGGTTGTGGATATTCTTTAGTATATATTTTTTTAAAATAAATTTTTTAAAGGGCATATATTTTGAGGATCTTATAATTTAATTGGATTTTCAAACACTAAATATTAAGAAACTAATAACAAACTATTCTATATTTTCATGAACGTTCTATAAATTTTTCTGTGAATTTTCATCATTTTTTTAAACTTTTATATATTTTTGTAGGTTTGCTGACTAATTAATTATGTTTTTTATCAATATAATCCTATTTATAAAGCTTTTAATTTGAAAATACTTTTACAATTTTTTTAAAATTTTTCCTAAAACCTATATAAAAATGTTAATAAAATTTTAATGGTTAATTATTCAATATTATTATATTAATTATTAATTATTTTCAATGTGAATTGTGTTATTGTTAAATTTTAAATTTAATCTTAATTTTTAAAAAAAATAAAAGGTATACAAATTTTGAAAAATAAAATTACTTAAAATTTTAACAATAAAAGAAATACTTATATGTTTAATTTTTTATTTTGAATTAAATTAAATTATGTCTTTTTTAGTTTATCTCTAGATAATTTTATTTAATTTTACAGCTTAGTAGAAAGAATATTTAATATTATCAATACAAAAAAAAATTAATAAGTATTAAAAATATTTTAGTTTTATTATTATTTTTTCTTAAACTATTTTATTTTATCATTTTTGCCTTTTTAACATTTTCTTTTTCATTTTCTCATTATGCAAAACGTGAACACGCTCTGCTCTCTTCTTTCTCCGTGAAAACCCTAGCGCCGCCGCATTCCCTCATCAGTTTTCCGACCACCACGAACTCAAAATGAAAAAATAACAACATATTCATACTCCTCAATTCGTGGCCTATCTAGTGAACCATAACGTTTTCCATTTCGAGCCACCGCCGTCGAACCACCTTCCGCCTCTCCTTCCGGCCACCGCTCCTCCAATCGAAGAAAGGAGGTCATTTTCGTGCTTATCATTACGTGACCTTCAACTTGAACCAGTTGTATTTTTTGGATTCAATTAGAGTTTCTAAGGCAACTACGGTATGGTTCTTAGGCTTTGTGAGTTAGGAGTTTTATTTACTATTCTTGACCTGTCTGTTGATATTGTTGATGAGAATTACTCTTTTGACACTGGCTTGAGTTTTGCAAACAAGGTGTTTGTTGAAATTCCTCTGAACAAATTTGAGGCTTAGTGACTCCCTGTCCTATTACTTTAGACTAATTTATGCTCTAGTTTAGAATGGTATTTTTTATATATAAAACAAATTCATGCAGGTACAGAAAGAAAAATTACTGAACAAATTCAAGACTAAAACAATGTAAAGAAAGAAAGAAAAAGAGAAGAATTTTATGTTAATGATACTAAGTTATTGTTTGTCATGAATTAAAGGTATATGGTGCAAGGAGCAGAAGCAGTTCATGCAGCAAATCCAAATGTTCTTGTAATTTTATCTGGATTTAATTTTGCCAGAGACTTATCATTTATTTCCAAAAGACCAGTGAAGCTATCATTCCAAGGGAAATTAGTATTTGAAGCACACTGGTATGGATTCAATGATGGTGAAGCTTGGCTAAGAGGGAACCCAAATCAGGAAGCAAAAGTACCATACTGTGTAAGTTCAATCTTTTTGTAAAAAAACATTTGGGGTGTTAGTAATGGAACTGATTCAATAAGTACACTTAGTTTTCACATTTGATACTATTTCTTCTTTGTTAGTTTGATTTTCTTCATGCCAGTTTTTGAATTATTGATGCATTAATAGTATTATATATATGAATCTAGATCTCTTGGAGACAATGTTAATGGCTTATGTATGGAGTAATGATTAAACACAGTCACTTCATAATTAATGACATCCTAGTAACTAGATATATTTCCACTTGCAGACCTAGCATGTTTTCACTATACTGACTAATCCCATTGAGTGTCATTAACTATAGGGAGTTAATAGAATTTGAGACGAGTTTAATCTTAAGCATATAGTGACCCCTACATGATTGATTGATATTAGATTTAAGCTATGAAATATAAACACAAGGAAAGTACATCATTTAGCGGAAAACCTTCATAATATGTATTCAACAAGATATATAATACTATATATAGGAAAAAGAGTATATTACTCTCACTTTCCATTTTCTTTTATTTTGATCGAACTATATTCGCACTACAGGAGGCTGAGAGGCGGTATGATCTAGCCAAAGCTGCAAACCTACGATATGGTGCAATTGAAGAGGTGGAGACTGCCATAAAAAACCTTGAAGGTAGCACTGATAGTAACACCGATGAGAATTTGATGTTGACTGAAACTGTTGTTGTCTAATTTGAGATTAAGGAAGTGAAGTTCCTAGCAACTTACCTGGAGGGTTCAGTGAATTAATTCCCAGAGAGTTGACAACTACTATTTGACCTCAAATAAATGCTTTCTTGGAAGGGTTCAATGAATTAATTCCCAGAAAGTTGATATCCATATTCAATGACAAAGAGCTGGAGTTATTGATCAGTGGGCTTCTGATATTGATTGTAAGACTTAGTTGTCCATTCCTTTTTTTGATGTCATTTATGTTTATTTGCTCTTCTTCCTGCTGTGTTTATGACTATTTAAATCCCATAAAACAGAAGGTTTAACAGTAGTGCATTTTGTTTCAGTGGATGACTTGAGAGCAAATACAGAATATTCTGGATATAGTGCTGCATCGCCGGCTATTCAATGGTTTTGGGAGGTTGTCCAAGATTTAAGCAAAGACAAGGCTCGGCTTTTGCAATTTGTGACTGGCACGTCCAAGGTATAATACTGCTAAAAGAGCTCTGTGTATTTTAATCTTTTACCAACTGAAAAATTGTGTTTTTTTAAAAACCACAGGATGGATTCCCTTATATGCTAGCTACTTTCAACTAGCCCATTATATGAGCTATTAATTTATTTGCGAAGCATTTTAGTAGAGAGAAAATTGTCCAAACTAAACTGAATCTAATATTTTGTATCCTACTTGATTTAAAATGAATATCATTGACCCTTATTAGAGAGCCGTGAAAACATTTATAGTGCAATTTGGAGTTCTGATTTTCAGTATTGATGTTTCAGGAGCCTTTGGAAGGTTTTAGTGCTCTTCATGGAATTTCAGGCTCCCAGAAGTTTCAGACACATAAAGCATATGGAAGTCCTGATCACTTGCCTTCTGCTCATACTTGGTATATCTTTTTGCCCTTTTCAATTCATTCACTATACATACATATTTGTTTTCTGTTTGGATGGTTTATAGTAGGCATACTATGTTATCATTTGGTCATTCATCATCCTTTTCTTGGTGCAGTTTCAATCAATTGGATTTGCCGGCGTATCCATCTAAACAACATTTGGAAGAGAGGTTACTGCTAGCGATTCACGAAGCAAGTGAGGGATTTGGATTTGGTTAAAATGTTGTTTTACGTTTTAGAGGAGTTTTTTCAGAATATAATGGAACAGTGTACCAGTTTATTATCCCAGGATGTCAAACGGTTCATTAGTAGCTTGGTTGTTTGAGTATTTCTAGTAATGTGACTATGTAAGTACTTGTTACTAACTTTGTAATATTTTTTATAGTAACAAATTGTTCTATGAATTTGTCTTATTTAAATTCAAAGTATTTTAAATTAAATTTTAATTTTTATCTGCGGATGAATTTAAAAACCACAGGATGAATTTGTCTTTTATCAAAGATGTGTACTATAAATCAAATTATTTAAAAACCACAGGATGAATTTGTCTTTTATCAATTCTTGTGTTTTCTTAAAAACCACAGGATGGATTCCCTTACCTGCGGAATTATCTGCGGAATTACCTGCGGAATTTCCTGCCGAAAATATTACCCACGAAGGTTTTAGCTGGGGACGAAAAACCGCAGGAAAATCCGCAGGTAACTTGTTTCCTGCGGAAATTCAGCTGAAATCCGCAGGTAAATCCGCAGGAAATTCGAGTATTTCTTATAGTGACTGTAATAGCTATTGTGAAATAATTAATTGTGTGGTTTTCTTTGTTCTGAGCTCATTTAAATATGTACTCACAAAAAGCATATCATTGTTCGACATCCTTTATGGGGTATTCTTCACGTCTCGCCAAGACTCTTGCATAGAGGGTTGAAGTTGGATGAGTTTATATTTTTGTAGATATATTGGTATAAATGGGTACTTCATAAAAAATAATGATGAGGAGCATCATAAAAAATAATGATGAGGAGCATGAGTGGCTTAGATGGAATTTATTCATCATATATAATATGATAAATGTCTAAGGACTCAATACTGAAAATTATTATATTAAGTATGTTGTTAGGTATAACTCACTATTTATTATATTAAGTGTGTGATTTAATATAATTTCTAATGTTACAAGAACCTATAGGACCACAAACATAAGAATTGATTTATGAGAGATTAAATAAATAAGTGAAACTTATTCAAAGATGTGGTCTTGCAATGCACTAGCGTTATTTCGAGAAACATAGTACACCATAAGATAAGATGCATTTAAGTAGAATACAATATACTGTAAGGTACAATGTGCTTGAGTGAGCTTGTTCAACTTGCAATCCACATAATTGGTTCTATAAATATAACTCTTGTGTTGAAGTAATTTTTTACTTTACCAAATTCGTTTTAGAAATCCTAGTTTTCTGAAACCTAAAATCTCTCTCTCTCTCTCTCTCTCTCTCTCTCTCTCTCTCTCTCTCTCTCTCTCTCTCTCTCTCTCTCTCTCTCTCTCTCTCTCTCTCTCTCTCTCTCTTTTCATTGGAATCAGCTATCATTGTGATTGGAGATATATTATTCGTATAAACAAAATACCCGTCGTTCGTGATCACTCTCTGAATTTGACTTCAAAGGTTCATCACTACAACTGGTAATCATTCGTTCATTGATCACGCCGTTTCGTATGGGCTCCCCAAAGGGAAAATATTTTTGTATATTTAATGAGTTTTGCTCATAACTTCCCTTCATTTTCCTAGGGTATAGGTTCAGCAAGGAGCAACTGAGTATGATGATAACAAAGCTGGTAATGAAAGGATGGTAGAGAAGGAAATTGACGAGGAAGAATGAAGGGACAATAAAAGACTTACCAACTAAAGTCAATGTCATATTTGTAGACTTTGTCTTTCCACCTAGTCTTTTCATTAATGAGAGTGATATCAAGTTATTTCTTGATCCCAAGTCGCATAATGCCCTATGAATATTTAGTTAGCCTTTGTTGTAGGGTATATTGAAGCTCCTTGGGTCTGGTAACTTTGGTTGAAGCTTACATTGTATGATCTCACTAGATACTTTGGTGGAAGCTTATATTGTATGAACACACTACTCCCTTCTAATAAGTTATCCATCTTTATTAGGGAATCTCATCACTTTTGTTAGAAGTTCTTTTAAGATTTTAGCCTAAATTAGAATTTGTTATAGTGCTTATAAGAATAGTATAGTTACCTGCAAGCTGTTGAACAATGTAAGGAACTTCCTATATTTTCCTTTTGTAAGATCTTTCTTCTTTATAGGTGGGTATGGTAATGGATTAGGAGTTAAAGTCTCTTTCCCTTTATTTTTCTCTCCCGCACTCACTTTTTTTCTCTGCTTTCTACCTCCATGTCCCAACCTTTTTCAACTCTAATATCTCTCTCTCTCTCTCTCTCCATAATCTCTCCCTACTTTGTTCTTTTCTGATGATGATCATTTATAATGCTTATGTTTTAAAATTATAACAAATATATTCTTTTTGAAATTCATAACATAACATCTTTTATTTTTCTTAGGGTTCTCAATGGTATTATGATGACAATTCTAGCAAGTGTACTTGTCTCGTTGAAGTAATAAAATAATTCGTTTCTACATGGATTGCGAATTCAAACAAGGTAATGATAATGCGAATTTAAAGTAAATAACAAGGGGGTTTTGAAATTCTGGTATGCAAATATCAGATGTCCTAAGAGATGTCAAGACACCGATATCTGATCAAATCACAATGAATAATATAAACACATATAAGAATACTTAAAGTAAAAGAACACACAGAGTTGTTAACCTAGTTTGGTGTACAACAACGCCTACTCTGTCTCTTATCTCACTTTTATTCACTCACTTTGACAAGGTAATCACATAATCAATGTACAGAAGCATTTAATAATGAGTTCGAAAAATTTCTATCAAAATCATATTTAAACACACACTTTTGAGGTATTTTCAAGGTACAATAATATTCAAAAAAAGATATGATCCCCCAACTCACTCACCAAAAATAACCTTTTGGACATCTTTAGAGTCAACTTCCACCAGTAGGCACATCTCTATGAACCACTTCAATTGCTTCTTTGATGCTACATTAGGAGGGGCAATGCCCCTAATATAACCTAGATCCTCAAAGAAGGACACCAACTGCCTTTTTAGGAAAATGCATTCTTTAAACAAATCATCCATCTTGTAAACATAATAGAGTCTGACAAGAAGTGGCTTTGGCACCATAACTTAAAAAATATGTCGAAGCACTGCTAGTGCGCCCAGGGTTTATGGAACATATTTTAGTGTGGGTTTCTTTGTTGAGAGGAGTGATTAAGAAAATTGATTCTTGACGTGCTTGACACAATCCCAATAAACATCTTAGTGCATTGTCGAAGAAATACCAAGCGTTAATCCTTTGATGAAGCAGTTGAGCTATGCTAAGCTTTGAAAACATGGAAGAAAAGCGTCAATATTTGCACACTCTTCTTATATTCGTACCAATATCGGAAGACTTTAACGTAAGCCCAACTCACCGGATGTAATTGTTAAGGCAAAATTAACAAGTGGTTAAGACTGCCAACCTCGAAATTATTGAAAGGGAGATATAAATCTATTAAAGAAAACAAATACTCGTGAATAGGAATAACACATTTGTCATACTTGCTTCATACACTCTTCTCTTTGTTGGGAACAAACACTCCTTATTCAGACGAGGGACCCACCTCAGTTAAAGCAAAATTGAAACCTCCCACAAAGACGAAAGTAGAGGTAGTGTCTAATGTCTTATGATCCATCCACACTGACGATTTGTCTCCTCTTTCCTTACAAAGCATAATAGGTGAAGTATTCATTATAAATAATACTATGAACAAATAAAAGGCAAATATGAAGAAACAACGCAATATAACCTAAATCCTCGAAGAAGGACACCAACTACCTTGTTAGGAAAATGCATTCTGTAGACAAATCATCCATCTTGTAAAGATATGGCCTAGAATCTGACAAGTAGCGGCTTTGGCGCCTTAACTTAAAAAATATGTCAGAGCATTGGTAGTGCGGCCAGGTGTTCCGCTGTCGCGCACGGATAAAAAACGAGTATTTTGAAAAGACCGTAGATAGCGACAAGTGACTCGAGTATCGTATCGCAAGGATTCTTGTGTTATATTAACTGAACAAAATCAATGGGGGGGTTTGGTTCAGGTTCGATTTATAGAAAAAGGCTTAAAATAAGTGATTCTGAAAATAAGCTGTTTATGAAAATAAGTGATTAATAATTAAGCTAAAACGAATCAACCTACTGTATCGACTCCCAACTTATCATCGATTCTTATAAAATCCCAATTCCCTAATGGGTTCGTTCGTTTCTATTCGATTATCACAACTACAGACAAGCGCAATAAAAATTATACGACGAATGTTCTTGAATTCCGGATTAAGCAAACGGATTAAAAACTGTTACGAATTAAGCAAACGCAACTTTGATCGTTCGTGATAATATAAAAGCTATGTTAACACGAAATTGATTCAGGATCATCAATCAACAATCGAATTTAAGAAATCTATCCTATAGCAACAATCAAAGGAAACAAATAATTGGAATTATAAAAACCTCAAAGTGGAATCCGAGTCACAGCAGATTGATCCTTGGTGAATTAGCTCCTCATGATCATACAAAACAAACTCTCCAAATTCGTGAATAGTGTTTCGTCCAAATGTTTTTGGCTGCCTAACGTAGGTGAAAACACCCAAACCCGTTTCACAACTTAACCGGGTCGACCCGGCCCATTACAAATGACCCAAACAGTAAAATAAACTAATGCTGCAACTTGCACGAATTTTTTGGCCCTGCTACAGTCCGATTCAGCTCTCGACTTCTGAACAAAAGTCATAGCTCTTTCTCTTAGCTTTCCAACGACTGGTAGAACACTTCAATCCGATACTCCCAGCTCTAGTTATGAATTTATTTGTGCAGGCTGTTAATGCTGAAAAATTAATACGAAAAACAAATAAGTGCAAAAATAAATTGATCCTTTAAGTGCTTGACACAATCCGAATAAACATTAAACATCCTAGTGCATTTCCGAAGAGATATCAAGCGCCAATCCTTTGATGAAACAGTTGAGCTATGTTGAGCTTTGAAAACATGGAAGAAGAGCGTCAATATTTGTACACTCACCAGATGTAATTGTTAAGGCGAAATTAACAAGTGATTAAGACTTCCATCCTTGAAATTATTAAAAGGGAGACATAAATGTATTAGAGAAAACAAATACTCGTGAATAGGAATAACACATTTGTCATACTTGCTTCATACGTTATTCTCTTCAGTGGAAATAAGCACTCCCTATTCATACGAGGGTCCCACCTTAATCAAACCAAAATCGGAACCTCCCACATAGACGAAAGTAGAGGCAGTGTCTAATGTCTTATGATCCATCCACACTGGCGACTTGTCTCCTCTTTCCTTACAAAGCATGGTAGGTGGAGTATTCATTATGAAGAATACTATGAAAAAATAAAAGGAAAATATGAAGAAATAACACAATACACACAATAATAGAAGTTTGAGCATCTAAGATATTAGAAACATACTCTCCAAAAACCCTAACAAAGAAGGAAGTGAAAACACGAAGAAATAAATAGACTTTACCATAAAAGGAATGAGTTGACCGTCCATGTGTCTCAGATACCACCTATTGAGATACCATAGATGAACCTAATCATAATATCAGTGCAAAATAGCTCACAAGAAAGAGTGAAGTTGACAATATAAAAGAAGAAAAGCATTTATAGTCTACAAATGGCAAAAAAGGGGGGTGAAATGATACTTCAGGAACCTTTTATGCGTGCCTTAGTCACAGGGGATTGTACAATCCACTACGTTGGAGAACGTGAGACGCACCACCAGCGATCAAGATTTCATCGAAGATTGTTTAAAATACACGAGTACCTTACTAGTATTACTTACTAGTATTGTGACACGCGCAAAGACTCCCTACAAAATGTTACCTATTACAATAAAGACATTTAATGTGTGTATTCCCAATGATAGTGACGATCCACCAATGCTCTTCATATACTCCTACCAAACCAAAGGTGTACACGACATACCCTCAACCTGCATAGTACAGACAAGCGTTTGAATGACAACTGTAATGAGTCGTTCGTAAGTCCCAAGGCGAAATGTCAAAGAGCACCACCTCGCAGTAAAACGCATGGAAAATGTGTCTCATTCATCCAAAAACATTTTCGCTCCCCAGACACGTCTACCACCATCTGATTAGATCCAATGGCTAACCATACACCGCATCTCACTTAACACAAACAACTTTAAATGCTCTCCTTATATAAAGGGAAAAACATGTCATTTCAGGTATAAAAATTCATTCTCATTCTCACATTATTTTCATTATGCACTGACTTGAGTGTTGGAGTCATAACTTTGCAGGTCAGCTCCCTCTCCGTCGCATCAGAATCCTGCTATATCATTCCAAGATCTTTTATATTATCATTCATCGATTAATCTGATTCCATAGAGAACAATTTCCAAATAAACTAATCAACACCGTAAATACCTTCTTGACACTAATAAAGATTAAAAAAATAAACAAAAATTAAGATAAATAAACAAAATAAAATTTGTAACATTGTATCAATAAGTAAACCAAGGCTTATTTATAATTTCTACTTATAGATAGAATACAAATAAAATAACTTAAACCACACAAACAATCTAAAACAACTATCATTACCATTTCACTAAAATAAATGATTAACATTATCTTTTTATGAAACTCACATAGCCTCATATGGAATCTTAAATAAATTTGGACATAGTACTAAAATACTCACATAGAGAAGACCTTTTGTATTTTTTTCATTTCCAAAAAAGTAATAAAAGCAAATTAAAATAGTTAATGATTGAATGTTTCAATTTTCAATTGGTTCACAGCCTTTTTCCCACTGTATGTGAATGTGAATGACCACCGTGTTTTGTGACAGACAGTGTAGTTGATCTTCCTTCTCAAAGTCGTCTCCACGTTCTCTCTTCGTGCTCTATGTATGTTCCACTATTGATATTTTCCCCTAAATTATACATTTTTCTTCTCTCACTTTCTTTCCACTCTCTCTTTTCATAAATCATTGTTCAATTTTTCATTTTTTGAGATCTGTGTATGCTGCATTTTGTTCTTATGTTTTGATTTAGGTCAGAGATATTGCTGAATTTGTGGGTTTCTTTTTATTTAATTGTGAAATTTCAGTATTGTTAGGTTTTGTAGAGTATAGAAATGTTGACTTTATTGAAAGTAGTTTGTGGGTGTTGAAATTTGGGATATTAGGGTTTGCTTGTGGGAGAGTTGATCTGAAATCTGATGTTTGATTTGGAATTTCTGTGTTGTGATTTTATGGAGAAAGATTGGAGTTTTGAGTGTTGTTGAAGGGTTTTGGAATGTAGTGAGTGTTTTTGGTTGGTGCATTGTCTTGTTTGAGGGAAGATTTTTGTAGTGTGAGTGATGGCTTCAGTTACTCTTTCTCCAAATGCTTCTCCTGTTGTTGCTTTGCCTCCATCATCTAGTGTTGTTGTTTTGTCACCACCGCCACCATCGCCTCAGTCGAATCAAACATCGAATTCTCCTCCTCCTTTATCTCCTTCGGAGCCTACGGCTCTTCCTCCTTCTGATCCTTCAGTTCCTCCTCCTTCGCCTTCAGAGACAGTGCCTGATACTCCTCCTCCTTCGCCACCCGTATCTCCTCCTCCGTCTCCAACTCCACCCCTTTCTCCTCCACCATCAACTACACCGCCGCCAAGTTCTCCACCACCATCGCCACCACCACCAGTTGTAACATCACCACCTCCTGCACCAATTGTAACATCACCACCTCCTGCACCAGTTGTAACATCACCACCTCCTGCACCAGCTACCGCTGCCCCTCCTCCCGATGAAACTTCACCTCCGCCTCCAAATTTGTCTCCACCACCTCCAGCGTCTGGTTCCCCTCCCCCTAAATCATCAAAGCCATCTCCACCACCTCCTTCTCCAGGTAATGTATCAAAGCCACCATCTGCCAATCCTCCTCCTGCACCACACGCAAAGCCACCAAAAAGTACGCCTTCACCTCCTTCACCTGATGCGTCCCCTCCATCAGTTTCTCAACCACCTCCTTTACATGATGCATCCTCTCCATCAGTTTCTCAACCACCTCCTTCACATGATGCATCGCCTCCATCTGTTTCTCAATCACCTCCTTCCCCTTCAACTGTTCCACCTCCATCCACACCATCAACTCTTACTTCAGGACCTGCAGCAACTCCTACTAACGAAACAGTACATGGTGGCAGTCCAAATGTGCCATTGCCATCTAGACCAAGTGTTGACGGTTCTGGTAATATAGCCACAAACAACACTCCTTCACATTCAGGAGGGTTAAATACCGGAGCTGCTGTTACTATTGGCGTTGTAGTTAGTTTAATTGTCCTCAGCCTTCTTGGTATCGCTGTGTTCTTTGTACAGAAAAAGAAAAAGGGGAAAGGATCCAGATCTGATTATGCTGCGCCTTCTCCATTTACCTCGTCTCACAATTCAGGTATTGCACTTTGCACTGAAAATTCTAGGAAGAATTTACTTCTTCTACAAATTTAGGAATTTAGCTGCGTTATGTTTGAATTGCAAGGCACTATATAACCGCCACATGTTAATAGTAACTGTAAATGGCTGTTAATATTTGTTTTGAAACATATATATTCTCCTACAGGTACCTTGTTCTTGAAGCCATACACTCCAGCCAATTTGAATGGGAGTGGCAATGGTAGTGAATATGTGTATTCACCACCGGAGCCAAGTGGAGTAAATAATTCAAGATCATGGTTAACATATGAAGAACTAATCCAAGCTACAAATGGGTTTTCAGAGCAGAATTTGTTGGGAGAAGGTGGATTTGGTTGTGTCTACAAAGGTTTGCTAGATGGAAGAGAAGTAGCTGTAAAACAGCTTAAAATTGGCGGTGGACAAGGGGAACGTGAGTTTAGAGCAGAAGTTGAGACTATTAGTCGAGTACATCACCGTCATCTGGTTTCTTTGGTTGGTTACTGTATATCTGAGCATCAAAGATTGCTCGTCTACGACTATGTTCCCAACGATACTCTTCATTATCATCTACATGGTAAGATACATATCTATGATTAAGTGATTTGAATTAATAAGAATTTCATCACAAATCTTCACCTCCGAGACCTATGAAGCACATACACCAACATGGAGACATCAAGGGTCATTGAAGTGTGTGTGTGTGTGTGTGTGTGTGACCAAATCACCATTGACCCTTATTTTCATTGCTATCATTAAAAATTGCTTAGAAGTTTAAAACAAAATTAGACACTCATCAAGCTAGAGGCGGAAAAAGGAAGAAAAAAGGAAATTGAACATGTATGAACTGTGTCCATCTACATTTCAAGCTAAAACATGACCAGTAATTTAATTTTTTACAGATGAAAAAGCACCCGTTTTGAATTGGCCTATCAGAGTTAAGGTTGCTGCTGGTGCAGCTCGTGGAATAGCTTACCTACATGAAGACTGTAAGTTTCTTCTTTTTCTCAGATTTGTAGTTATCCAAAAAAGACAGCTTTTCCATCGTACTACATACATTTTCCTTTTAGCTTAGACACTGTCTTGCGAAATGCACATTTTTCTTTTAAACTTTGCTCATGTAAATGTAATTCTTCCGATATTTTTCAACCACAATCAAAACGCATCACAGGAGGTTCTATTATTTTCAATTGCAAATTTAGAATTGTTTGTGTTTCTAAGCTTGTTTGTTTTGGTTTCTATAGCATATTGTTTCATCCTATTTTTATTTGATTATTCCTCAGGCCATCCACGCATTATTCATCGAGATATTAAGTCATCAAACATCCTTCTCGATCACAACTTTGAAGCTCTGGTAAGCCACGTTTATAATCTATACCCTCGGATGCAGAATACTTCATAATTTTTTTTAGTATGCGCTTTATAAATCAATTCATTCTTAAATGATAACTTATGCTGAGCATCTCCGAGTTGATATTTTGTCGCTTTTTCTAATTGGGACTTTTTGTTTTATTGATATTATTTGGCCAACAGGTTTCAGATTTTGGGCTTGCGAAATTAGCACTGGATTCAAACACACATGTAACTACACGTGTAATGGGAACATTTGGGTAGGTTAAACCCCTCTGTTTGTAGTATCGCTTGAGTCATGTTTTTCTGTTTACATTTGAAAGTAAACTGTTCATTTATAAGTTGTTTTCATAAGATCTTCCAGAAAGTCTCTGAAGTGTAATTCCAATAGATAAACTCAAATAAGTCAATCCAAAACAGGCTTCATTCTCTATTTCCCTCCCGACTGCTGCTTGTAGCTGATATTGAATCATTTGAATATTGATAATACTAAAATATGCATTGTTATCATTATGAGTATATATAATGGAACAATTTGTTCTGAATTGGCAGATATATGGCACCAGAATATGCGACGAGTGGAAAATTGACTGATAAGTCTGATGTATATTCCTTTGGTGTCGTGCTTTTAGAGCTAATTACAGGTCGGAAGCCTGTAGATGCATCTCAGCCACTTGGTGATGAGAGCCTGGTTGAATGGGTGAGTTACACATTTCCAGTAACATTTCTTTGCTTATTATAGATATTTACAAGACATACAAGTTGAAAAGAATAGCTTTCAGATTTAAATAGTATCTTATCTTTATTTCCAGGCTCGGCCTCTATTGATTGAAGCACTCGATACAGAGGACTTTGAAACTTTGGTGGATCCAAGACTAGATAAGAACTACAACAGAAACGAAATGTTTAGAATGATTGAGGCTGCCGCAGCCTGCGTGCGTCACTCCTCAGTCAAGAGGCCACGGATGAGTCAGGTAACTTTACAACACGCTGTTGCCATACACTCATTGAATTGATTTTGAAGACGCTAACTTTGTTGTACATGCTTTGGTTTGTTCATCATCATTTTCCAGGTTATGAGAGCTTTTGATTCCATGGCCGAGTTTTCCGATCTGAATAATGGAATGAAACCGGGGCAGAGTTCAGTGTTTGATTCTGCACAACAATCTGCACAGATCAAAATGTTTAGGAGAATGGCTTTTGGAAGCCAAGATAGTTCCACTTTCTTTAATGATTCTCAAAGTAGCTATGGAAGTAGGAATCAAGACTCTACAACTATGCTCCCGCAAAATAAATCCCGGCCTTGGAACGTTCGAGACGACCCTTTATAGCTGCAACATATCTGCATAAATTTTCACGAGCGCTCGTGCGCGCGCATACACATAGGTCAACCAGTAATTTCTCAGTAATATCTTGGTAGAGTTGTTGCATTTTTTCCATTTTGCTGGGACAGAAGCTCTGGTGTACTGATTTGTAAATCTCTTATTTTTTAATTTTTATACTATTTTTATTCTCATTTTTCTAATGTGATTTTACTCTGGTGACAAGTGAA
Organism: Vicia villosa; assembly: GCF_029867415.1. NCBI lineage: Eukaryota > Viridiplantae > Streptophyta > Magnoliopsida > Fabales > Fabaceae > Vicia > Vicia villosa. The sequence goes on from NW_026705313.1 coordinate 627,158, forward strand.
GGCTCTAGAATCCATGTGATTTTCCTAATATTATTTGATATAAATATTTTTAATTCTTTTGACATTCCTGACAGACCCATATGTTAATATATTTTTTTTATAATACTCTGTCATATTATTAATATTCAATACAAAATACAATATATTTTCATTCATACAAAGCACATCTTAGCATGTTAGTATCTTTAATTTGATCACAGAATTTCCTGATTGATGAATAGTACAAATGGTTTCAAAAAGTATTAACTAAAAAAGAAAAAGGATAGGGTTAATGTCTATTTCGCCCATCTGTAATATGAATTTATGGATCTGTTTGAAAAATCCTCTACTAAAAAAAAGTTGCAATTCGTCATCTAATATATGAAGATTCCTATATTTTTATGTAATTAAAAATAAATCAAATTAAAACTAAACTAAATTAATTATATTTAATCTATATTAATTAATTTAAAACTAGTTTAATTAATCTAGTTAAATTAAAACTAGTTAAAATTATTTAAATTAAAACTAAATTAATTTAGTTTATAATAATTTTATTTTGTTTATATTTTATAATTTAATTAACTTTAACAGTAAAATAAATATTAATTATTATTTAATAATGTTAACTATTAACTAATAAATATTTGCTAATAATTATTAATTTAAATATTAACTATTAACTAATATATTGACTAATAACGTTTTGAGTAGCTATTAAGTGTTACTTAAGGCAACTATATGACAAAAACGAAGCTGCAGTCTAGTGGTAAGGGTGTTTTTCTTGATAATTCTGATGACTGGATTTTTTGAGGGGGCAAAATAGACCCCATATAGCAAGGGGCAAAATAGATATTAACCCAAAAAAATTACCATTTTACCCCCTTGCCATATTGACCGTTTACCTCCTGGTAATTTTTTTTTTTGAAAAACAACTTTGTCATTTCAAAATACTAGCAATTTAGTCTCACAAGTCAAAATCCATAGGAAAATCTGAAAGAAAATCCACAGTAAACCTGCGGACTTTGACTTTAAGAGCTAAATTGTTAGTATTTTGAAATGGCAAAGTTGATTTTTCAAATTTTTTTATTTTACAGAGGAGTAAACCAGAAATATCCTATATGAAAGGGGTAAAATAGTAAAGAAAATGATAAAAAAAATCAAATTATGAAGAACTATATGAAAATTTAGTAAATTTATGTATATTTAGATAATAATTTAACTTTGTTCTTATTTATATATATACACCACTATCACATTTTCTACTTGAGAGAATCTTATGTGTTACATGATCCAAACTACAAGACTCCAAAATAATGAAGAGCTTTCACTAGAATCGGTCTGCCAATTGAGGAAATCGTTGAAGAAGCCATGTCACACTCTTTATCAGTGTCTGCATATAAATTGTTCTCAAGAGGATCAGTATGATATCTTCATTGTTTTACAATTAAAAGACACTAAAATCAGAGTTTGGAGAGGAAAAACAATTTTCAGAGCACAGTATAGCTGATGATTTTCCAGTACTTGCTAGCATTGCTGAAAAACAATTCACATACCAAGGTTGCATCGCCGGGCTTGATTGCAGGTTCCACACTGTCTCGCCCATATCTGTTTATCCGAAAACAAAATATACGATGAATCGAGAAATTAAACTAGTAAAAACATTAAAAGTTTCTTAGATTTCATCAGCTTAAACCACAACCTACTTTTCTCAGTTTTTAACTTCCACAAGAATATCATTACTTACGTTATTTGTCTCTTGCCATCAATCACCTCCAAACGATAAAAGCTGCATCCTTTGCTAAACGGAAAAGGCTTTCCTTTCCATTCTGCAGACCATAACAAATGTTAATAATACATAACACCTCAATAAAATGTATTCCGCAATCACAATTGCAGTCGCAATATTCCTGATGTGATAGTCTCTGCAACCGCATCTCACTGCAATTATAGTGTGATTTGAAATCATACCTGCAACTCTTTACTATATGAAATCTACTTCCGCGACTTTCTCATTAGACATTTACATAAAATTTACGCGGAAATTCCATTCAAATTAAACTCTTATGAGTAATACATAAATCAAATGTATAGATATAAAGAACACTTCAATTTGAATATGGAACACACCTAAATGCCAAATCACTCCAACTGATGAAGAATCCTCCATAGACAAATCATCAATAACAAACTGCAGATCTAAGCTTGTAGAATCAGTAAACTTCTTGAAAAACTCTATAATTTCCTGCAAAAATAACACCAACAAAATTTCACAAACCAATCTCCATAATCAATTATTTAACCAAAAACAAAATTTCCATAAATCACCTTACGACCGACAAAGGGGCTAGGAAAGACAAGATCCTCGTACACACAGTTTTCAGATATAAGATACTGTACAGAATCTACATCATGTCTATTGATTCCTTCATAGAATTTTCTCACCACTGCTGAAGCTGAATCTACGACACTATCATCGAAACGTGTGGTAGTTGTAACTGATTTATTAACTGCCATATTCCATTTTCTTCTTCCTGTTCTTGTTCCATTTCCAACAACCTTGTTAACTGAATTTGGAACATAGATTGTGATGATTCTTCTTAGTGACAAAGAAGTTGAAGGTGAAGTTGAATTCAGAATTAGCGCTTGAGTGCTGCTACTGAAACTAAACGCAGTAGACATTTTATGCTCAACTTCACCCACCACCGCATACACTCTTCAAACTTAACACTTTATCTTCACATTTTACCTTCCCAAATATTTGCCTTAAAAAAATTGAATTAATATAAATAATTATTTTAAAAAAAGTTTTAATGGATATACACCCACCAAGGTAAAATATTTTACATAGTCATTTAATAAAAAACCATCAATTTGTTATATTATTAAAATTTTTAAAAATAAAAGTAATTTAATTAAATACATAGTTATAATTAATTGAAAATATAAAATTATTTTATACGGTAAGTGCATCACCCTTTTCTCTTTAAAAAATATATAAAATTTAAATGTTAATTGGATAAATCTTTCTTACCTTATAAAACACATATGTCTAAAGATTAAAAACAGAATTTTGAATGTTCAAAATATAAAAAAAACAGAATTTTGAATAATGTTATCAATGTGATTATTTGATTTATAATTAACTTTTAGGTTTAAAAGAGTTAGTTATATGGCTATTGTTTAAGCATTTAACTTACCAACCCCAAAATTAAACCTCACACCCCATATTTTCTTAATACTAAAAATATTTCTTGTAAAAGAAAAAAATTTTCTGAACTAAATTTCCAGTACGATTTTGAAAATTTTGGTAAGTTACAATTAGTTTTGAAAATTTTAAAATTAATGGTAAAATATTGGAAATTTCAAAATTTCGGATAAAAATCTTACTTTTTGAAGAATTTTCGGTATGTGTTTGAAATTTCTGATATCGCCCGAGAGATTTCAAAAAATTTGGTGAAAACTTTGAACAAGGTTATTACGGTCTTTTCATACATTTTAGGGGAGGTGCCAGGTACAGCTGAAAAGGTGCTAAGTTAAATGCCCATATTCTTTGTTATAGAAAACTACTTTAACAAACTTTTTTTCTTCTAGGGAATGAAAGTTCTGATTGAAATAAAAAATAATCTTCCTATTTTTTTTAGTTTTATCTTTATTCATGTTTTTTTTGGACACTTGACTTTCATTCCCGACGGCTAGGCAGTTGCCAATAGTTTAATATGTTAAGAAATATGGTTGGAGTTAACTCAACTTTATAAAACTGATTTGTAGGGTGAAAGTTGTCCCCACTTATAAACATATATTCAAATTATATATTATCTGATATGGAACTCTCAAAACATTTCCTCGTATTCAGGTCTGGACATCTAGAGCATTGAAATAAATGGTGGGTGGTCTGATAGCGAAAACTTGATAACAGGTGGTCCACCAGATCTTAAACAAGACTCTTGATACCATGTTAAGAATTGTGTTGGGTCTAATTCATCCCTACAAAACTTGTTATGATATCAAATCTTGTATTTCCTTTTATGTGTCCTCATTTGAATCGCTTGGCGTATTACATCCCTATCCTTTCTCTTTTTTTCATACAATTGCAAGAATCTTATCCTCATTTTACCAAAAACTTTCTCCCTCTTCTCACGTAAACCCTTTTTTCTTCGTCTCCAATGAATAATTTCAGAACCTTCAATAATGACCACCATTAATGGTGCCATCAATGAACATTCACCTTCCCCATCTCCTCAACCACTACAACCCTCTAACCCACCAAATCTATCAATTATTTTATGAAAAATAAATCCATGAACATCGTTTAAAACAGAAACCATAATAGAAACTATCAAATCATTATGCTTGATTATTTTTTCATGCACCCCAACAACAATCCTGAGCTCGTCATTATTTCTCCTCCCCTAAACAACTCCAACTACCATTTATGGTCCAGATCAATTATAGTTACTATTCACTATAAAAATAATTTAGGGTTCATAGATAGAACCCTTATCTAGTCAGCAACATCAAATCGCACCTTAATAGCTTGGGATCGTTGCAATATAATGTAATGGCATGGATCATCTGAAATTCTGGTATGACAGAACTCAGATGTCATATAGGATGTCGAGACATCTGATCTGACAGCAACATGTACAAGAAATATAAACCTATAAAAGAAGGTACTGAAAAGCATAAAACACACAGAAATTGTTGACCTAGTTCGGTGAAATCACACCTACTCTGGGGGCATACCAAGCCAGGAATGAAGTCCACTATTAGCAGTATTAATTCGGAGCTAAACTAGTCCCAAGCTTACAACCCCTCCCGTAATCCCTACCCAATGACCCTTCTACCTAGGTCCTCCCTAGATATGGAATATCCCCATCCCAATTCCAATCATCGCAATGATGTTGTACATGTCTCCAGTCCCAGGGGCTGTAGGAACGGCCTAATATCCATAATTTTGTATCCATAGAATAGATGATACACTTCCATGATGAGGAGACACACTCCTATGTTGGGCAGGAAGTCGCACTTCTCTCCATACTCAGCCTTGACTCTAGACTAAGAACATCATCTTGGAGTTGCTTAAAAGCTTCCTCCAAGAACAATACTCAACTCATTACCTAAAGGCTTCTGAGAACACGATGACCATCTGTTATACCCCAAAATTTGCCCGCATCTTTTTTCAAGAAAACTCCAATCTGAAAATTAAGAGTCTCATATAATCATGGATTTTTATTTCAACAAATATCCTGACATATGAAATACTTAGTTTTTAATTTTTCTTGTACAGTAATTTGGCTTGCAGTTGAATTTATTCTTACGCAAACGCCAAATACTGTTTATTACTTCACACATGCTATTTATTTATTTACAGATAAATAGTACTGACACAATTGGTACAGAGTTAAATCTTTTTGCAGGCGCAGAATCAGGAAACCCAGACTGTACTGGTAACAGTCAGTCGACAGTCAAACTGCTGGCAGTACAATTCTCAGTGTTTTGTACCATCAATCAAATCAATCTTTCACAATTCAAAATTCCAAGATTTTTGTTCTAGAAGTCTTCTGAATATCACGCGATTAGCAGAGACTCAACACTGCACAAAAATCAGGTACGCTTAACTGTCTCCTACACAAACAGTCCCTGACTAGGGTTTTCTTGTTTTTACAGGAGAAACAAGCTTTTGAGACCTCAAATGGATTTCATGCACATCCATATATCTCAAAGTACCATCATACAAATTTTCAAACTTCAATTCACTCAGACGCACCGTCAGCAGCTCAAACAGTCAACAGACGACCCGTTTGACCAAAAAGTCAACAGACAGTCAAAAATGAATTTTTTTCTCAAAGTCCATATTTTGTCAAAGGATTCATCATTTGATCATTGGATGATCATAATTCATCAAGGAAAGATCAAAAATCAACAAAACCCTAAGATTCAAAATTAGGGTTTTTGCCTGAAAAGTCAACTCAACTTTGACTGGTCATAACTCTCTCATCCTTCATCCAAAAAATTCAAACCAAAGCTCATTTTGAAGGAAATTCAATTATCTTTCAAATGCAATTGATCCCATGGTCATTGCATTCACCATTTGAAAAATATGACCAAAGACATTACAGGTCATTTTCAAATTCAACAGAAAGACACTTTTTTCAAAAGGACACACAAGGAGCATCAAAAATCATTTTGACATGAGACCAAAGGCATTGGTTAGAGGACTCTTTGAGGTTTCCAAAAAGTTCAAGATCTCCTTCATATGACAAAAATTGAGGGATTTACACCTTGTTGAAGTTGGCTAAATTTTGGGAAAATGCATGAAATCAACATTGCTCAAAAATGTATTTTTTCCAAATGGGGCCAAGTTTTCATGGTTCAAACATCATTTCCATAATATTATGGGCCTCCCACGACCAAGACAAGGCCCACACCTTTTTTTATCCATTTTTTGCTTAATTTTATCTTATTTTAAGATTAAATTAAAAGGAAAGTGAATGGATAATGGGTAGCTTACAATCCAAGCATGACTCACCCAAGGAATCTCTGATTTTCTGCAGAGAATTGAAGAGCAAGGCAAGAGCATTGAAGAGAAGAAGACTTGGTCAATAATTCAAAGGTTTTTAATATAAAAAAATCAAGAATTCCACAAAGGCAACTAGATGCTTCTTGGCTTCAATTCTAAGCACAATATAGTCTATATAAAGGCTATAACACTTCACAATCAAGGGACAGAGATCAGAACCTAAGCATAGTGTGTAACATACTTGTAATCACTTGTTTTCTTTCAAGGAAATTTAAAATTCGAATTTTAATTTCCAGCTTGTTTCAATTCAAACTAAACACTTAAACATCATCCTCAAGTATCATTGAACGTGTCTCAATCAATTGCAAGCTCTGAAACCTCACAAATCGAGCTACACAAGCCACAGTTTGTTCAAACTAAAATCAACTTGTATCTCATAACACACGCATATTTAGCAAGATGTAGACATATATTTGGATTTGGTTTGAGGTGTAGATCATTTCTGGAAACTTAATTGAAGTTTGGACACCTATACGAGGAACCACCATTTTAGGGTTCTTACTTTCAAATTTAGGGTTTTATGATCCATGCAAAATTACAAGTTCTAAATAGCACCATTAAACTCGCGTGAACAATACGAACTTAACCATGGCATCGCGCCAAATTTATACTCATGTTTGCTTGTATTCGTTATTATCACCAGGTGTAAAAGATTGGAGTTTTTACACCACCTGCAAATGAACGGTGTAAAAGCCCATCTGAAGGTTGAAGATGATGCGTGGCGTCCTCTGATTGGCTGGGAGGCTCGCGCGTGATTTTTTAAACTGACCTTGGATTCAGTGTTTTGCAGGTGTTCCACGTGATATGGTCCCTCATGCTTTCCACCATCTGATCCATCCATCTCCTAATCCAACACGCCAGATCATGCAGCTACATCATGTTCCCTCACATGCATACCACATCTGATTAGTATCCTTTTATTTTCTATTTTTATTTTAATTTCTTTGTTAAATTAATTAAAAATAGTTTCAAAAAACCAAAAAATACACAAAAAATATTTTTAGACTTCTAAAATAATATATTATTTTCTGAAATAAAAATATTTTATTTTTCTTCATAATTCCAATATTTTGTATAATTAATTAGTATATATTTATATATTTGCTTTTTAATTATTCTTAACCAATCAAAAATCATAAAAAAAATTGTTCTTTATATAAAATATTGTTTATATATTATAAAATAATTTTGTACATATTTTGAATAATTTTCTCTTTGAGTTTTAATTATTTGTATAATTATTTGCATAATTATGTATTAATTAGCTTAATCAATTTCAAATCAATTTTCAAAAATTCCAAAAAATTAGTTTTGTTTTAAAATTAATTGACAAATATTTTGAACATATTTTGAACTTAATTTTTAGGTTTAAAATTTATTTTCATCTTTTCCCTCATTTTAATTTAATTAATCATGCATTAATTATAATTAAAATCAATCATAACAAATCTAAAAATATGCCTTTTATTTTTCCTGCAATTTAAAATTCCTAGATAAATGTATAGGATGTCAAATTCATGTAAATAGGCTAGTTTACATTTCCTGCACAATCGATGTAATAGTGTAGATTTACTTTCCGCACTTTACATTTCCGCATTTTAATTTCCAGCAAATATAAACTGCGTGTATGTCAAAGATAAAATCGAACCGTCAGATCACTAACTTCAAAGATAAAATATCTGAATACAAACACAATCACACTTGCACCTCTTAAGGTAATCCCTTCTCATTCTTTTCAAAATCAAAGTCAAAATTCTACTGTTTCGAGTACAAAATCGAACCTTTTGTTTGTATCCGGTGAAAGGATAGATTTTTAAAGGAAATAAGGATAAAGACCTTACAACTCAGGGTAGACCTCCTAGTTTGCTTGCTCAAATCAAAACAAACAAAATTCTCATACACTGTTGTTTTTCAAAACAAAACTTTCCAAAAAGACAATACTTTGTATACATCCAAACACGGATCATTACAAAGTTAACGTTCTTTTCAAAACATCTTTCGAAAGATAAACAAGCATTTTGTATACATCCGCACAAGGATCATTACAAAATTCAATTTACAAAGGTATTTGAAACCACATATGAGCATTCTAAAGCAATTGAAAAATGATCTAAAAACAAGTGAGCTAAGCAAACTTAAGAGCCCATGGATAACCATGGATACAAAGGGTGCTAACACCTTCCCTTTGTATAACCTACCCCCTTACCCAGAATTTCTTAAAGGTCTTTTTTCTGTTTCTTTTATAAACTTTTCCTTAATTGGATAAAATAAAAGGTCGGTGGCGACTCTGTGAATTTTCAAAAAATGCGAAAGCATAAGCGATAAAAAAGAGTCAGTTCACGTATCTCTACAGCTCAGAGGTATGGCCCGAAAAAAAACGGAGGTCCACACCATCCCACAAACTGGGTGGTTCATCGACCAACACAACCCTTATAATTTTACATGGTGGCTGGCTTGGCTTTTTAGGTTACAATGCTTCTATTTATAACCTAGTACCCAACTAGTTTTGGGCTTCTAATCACAGCAAATATGCTGTTACAAATCTCCAAAAGTTTCTCCTACAAAATAATCTTTAGTCAAATCTTCCTAATTAATCTCCAAAATTAGAAAGTCTTCTATCAAACATATTTTGATTTGATTCTTCTTGTGCCACATATGATTGCATCGGTTAGTAATATTCTGCAGCTGTCAATTACTTGAGTCTGAAGTAACTGAAAGATAAGCCCTAACACGATATCGAATGGAACATGTTTCGACATCTGCTTTGACATGTTGCTCCCATATGTTGAAATACTTCAACACAACATGTTCTTCTATCAAGTAGATCTTCAACCTGTTTTTTTCTTACAATTATAATTCCCACTCAACTAATTATTGCTATATTAGTTTTACCAAACATAATGCCAATTCAGATAATCGAGAACTAACATCATCAATTCAATTGAAAGTGAAATTTCCCAATGTCTCCAATGGATTAACACAACAAGAGATTTGGCAAAAACCTCAAGATAGATATCATCATGGAGATGTTTTTTTGCATATTATATCTCCGAAAAGAATTTTACTCCTTCAAGCAAGTAGAAAACACCATCATGCAATACCTCACCACTCTCAAGAAAGTCCGACAGTCAATTAAAAATTCCATACCTCTTCCAACATGCACATGCAACATCAAATGTAGTTGTCAACTCATTTTCACCATAAAAAGTTACCAGGAGAGTGAATATGTTACTCGATTCCTCAAAAGATTGGATGAACAATATATTGTAGTTTGATCCCAAATTATGCTCATGCATTAGCTTCCTCACATTAACAAAGTTTTTTCCTGTTAATTCAACTAGAATGTTAACAAATCACCCCCTTGGATGAAGACAAACTCGTGGCCAACATCAACAAACCCTACCTAAAAGTTCTTCAAAATGATTATAGATCAAGACACTTTGTTAGTGGTAGAGGAAAAAGGCTTCAAAATTTTCACTTTTTGCAACAAACCTAGTCACACAATCGAGGCATGTTTTAAAAAACACAGGCTTCCCCCATATGCAAAGAAACCAAATATACCACATATTTCTGATGAAGAAACCAATCAAGATAACTCCCAATAAATTCAATCTAAAGAAGTAATTCAACATAGTAATCAATTAGGTTTCACTCCAAAACAACATAAATAAATCCTTGATATTCTTCAACAAGCGTCGCCTAAAAAAGCATAAAAAATTCATCATTCAATTTCCACCTCCAATCTTCCTCTAGGTAAAATTTTTAATGTCCATTATTTAGATGCTTATAAAACCCTAATTTGATATTAGATACTAGGGCCATAAACCATGTGTGCCATTCTAGATATTTGTTCCCCCATTTAATTAAAATCAATCCTATCAATATTCGGCTCCCCAATGGAACCACTGTTTGTGCTTCTTCATTTGGCACCATAATTTTCACCAACATTTTCTATTTAAAAAATGTTTTATATATGCTTGAATTCACAACTAATTTATTCTGTGTCCCTAAACTTACTTCATCCATATGATGCAATTTAATATTCAATTCCTCTCATTAAATCATTTAAAACCTATATAAATAGTCAAAATTTCACACCAATGTCATACACATCAGATCTGGCAATGGCCCTGAGTTCGTTCTTAAATATTTTTACATGGATCACAGAATCCATCATCAAATATCTTGCATTGACACACCTTAGTAAAATAGATTAGTTGAAAGGAAAACATCTTTTAAGTATCACTTATGCCTTCCTATTCTAATCCAAACTTCCAAAAAAATTAGACTCATTACCTTTCACATATTATTCATATAATAATGAAATTACCCTTCAAATTACTTAATTTTCAATCTCCTTATACCTTATTATTCCACACCCAACCTGATTACTCTAGCATGAGTGTCTTTGGATGATTTGTTTTTCCATCCATCTTAAAAGGATGTCAAAGTACATTAAAAATTTATATACTTAGACATTAAAAATGATGTCAAAGAACTCATTTTCTATGACCTTTAGAACTAACAACTGTTCATATATAAGTATACTATTGTTTTAATCCATATTCCCTTCATAAACCAACAAATCCAATATAATATCACCACTCCTGCCATATATCATCATCCTCGTGACTTCACCCTAGATTACCTAAACAAACCTCACATTTCCCCTATCTCAACCAACACCATTAACTCACTTATACCCACAAACACATCCATAAATTCCCAACCTATCATCCCCAACATTCCTTCCCCTCTTCTAATCAACATAACCACCACTTCCCCTACCATCCTATCACTAATACAATATCCCTAGCTTAAGAAAATCTATTAGAATCTCCAAACCTCTCACATATCTCCAAGATTACCATTGTGCCCTCATTCAAGGTAATTTTGTCTCTCAACTATCTTATACCATATGTATCAATCTTTATCCATTATATAGTTTTAATATTTTCTGATAATTGATAAGTTACCTTAAAATCATAGATTTTGTAACTTAAAAATCTCAAATATGACTGAATCTACGTCCTATTATTTTGCTATTAATTATCCAAATTAGTAAGAAGCTGTCAAAATAGAACTTAAACCCTTAAGTGAAATTAATACATTGGATTTAACCATTATTCTCCCAACCAAAAAAGCTATTAGCTACAAATGTATATTCAAATTGAAATTTTTAGTCAATGGGACAATTGGAAGATACAACAAGGCACACCTTGTTACCAGAGAATTTAACCAATCTGAAAGAATATATTATTTCAAAACATACATCCCAATATAAAAAAGGACTACTGATTCATTGACATTTTGACTATGTTTTTAGTAAGTTTTGTCTACAATTCATAAGAAGTTGATCTTTGTTATTGTGCACTTTTATGTGTGTTTGTGTGCTTTATCTGCTTTTTAGGTAATAAGGAACCCGTGGGACAAAAAAGAAGTGAAAGGATCGAAGAATACATGTAAAAGAATCATCCAGTATAAAATTCCATCAACCAATACAAGTGGGTAAACACTTCTCCAATACAAAATACTAGAGAGCAACACAATTGTATCTTCAATGCAAAATATTAGAGAGCAACACAGTTGTATTGTGTCACTCAGCACGGGCCATGTTGGCCAACACTACCCCCTGTCAATCAACACACCTGTGTCAAGTTCAATTTTAAGTGCGGACTTTTGCGATTTTGTAAAGTTTTTATGCCTTTTTCAATTTCCAACTGTTCCAAGGCCTGGAGGAAATACTCTTTATTGACCATTATGTGATGTTAGTGTGTATTCATGATATGAGGTCTATAAAAAGCATATAATTACTAAGAGAAATGGATATCTGATACCCTAGCTTTCTAGTGTACATTAGAATCGTATTTTTCTACAGTTTGCTTTCATTCAAATGTCGTGCTCTCAACTCCATTGGAACTATTTGTTAGAACAAGATTTGTTCTGATCAATTATCTTAGTTTTGATGATAAAAATAATATGAATTTTGCTTAAGATAATATGGTACTCTAATCCAATGCAATTTCCTTTTCAGGAAATATATAAAGAGTATGCATAATTCAGCGCTCAGAAGCTTTGTCTCAAGGGTTCAGCATGCAACATCAGAACATGGTCTGGCAAGACATCAGAAGATGGTCGAAGCAGAATCAGAACATGGGTCTATGGAAGCATCAGAAGAACAAGAGAACAGAAGCACTGAAGTTCTGATGGTATCACGCTCAGAAGCACTTCAAGGTCAGAAGATCAGAAGATGCTCTGCACCAAGCTGTTTGACTCTGATGATATTCAAACGTTGTATTCACAAACATCAGATCAGAAGGAAGTACAAGTGGCAGGCTACGCTGACTGACAAAAGGAACGTTAAAAGCTACTAAAGGCTACGTCAGTAGACACAGTGTGAACAAGGCTCGAGGTAGTTGACAAAAGCGTATAACATTAAATGCGATGCTGTACGGAACACGCAAAGCATTAAATGCACTCAACGGTCATCTTCTCCAACGCCTATAAATATGAAGTTCTGATGAGAAGCAAGGTTAACGATTCTGCACCAAAACAACTCATATTAACTTGCTGAAACGCTGTTCAAATTCAAAGCTCAGAATCTTCATCTTCATCAAAGCTCACTACATTGCTGTTGTAATATATTAGTGAGATTAAGCTTAAACGTTAAGAGAAATATCACAGTTTGTGATTATAGCTTTTAAGAAGCAATTGTAATACTCTTAGAATTGGTTACATTAAGTTGTAAGGAACTAGAGTGATCGTGTGGATCAGAATACTCTAGGAAGTCTTAGAGGTTATCTAAGCAGGTTGTAACTAGAGTGATCGTGTGGATCAGTATACTCTAGAAAAGTCTTAGAGGGTATCTAAGCAGTTGTTCCTGGAGTGATCAGTGTGTGATCAGAAGACTCTGGAAGACTTAGTTGCTGACTAAGTGGAAAACCATTGTAATCCGTGCGATTAGTGGATTAAATCCTCAGTTGAGGTAAATCATCTCTGCGGGGGTGGACTGGAGTAGTTTAGTTAACAACAAACCAGGATAAAAATAACTGTGCAATTTATTTTTATCTGTCAAGTTTTTAAAGCTACACTTATTCAAACCCCCCCTTTCTAAGTGTTTTTCTATCCTTCACTATTGTTATTAGCATTTCCTTGTTTTTATTCCAAGTTCTAAATTTTATCATATTTCTTGTTATTATTATTTTTGATCATGTATGTAATGTATGTATTATTTTCTTATTCGATTTCCATGTCTGAGTAGTCAATCAGGGGTTTCTAGAAATGAGGATTGTATCATAACAATCCTCGTGTAGATTTTCAGATGATTTGTTACGAGAACATAAAAAAAATCATTTTGGTGTTTCCGATCTTAAAGTATTTAAATTCTATGTGAAAATAGGAACGAATTAGACATCACTTATACGTAGAAAGGGTCTAGTGCAATAACGGAATTGGAAACACTAAACTATTGAATTGAAGCAACGAAAGTGTCTCAAAATTTCGACAGAGAAAATATTTTTTGTTAATGGTTACTTTAAAAATTGACTCTGAACAAATACACTATTATGACAAAAGTAGGTAGCGTATTTGATCAGAGTAAGACAACACGGGGACGAAAGTGGGTGTTGTCTATCTTTTCCATTTTTCTATGAAAGTAGATTTATTCTTGTAATAAACCGGGGTCTGCAAGAGGATTAGAGGCATGAATCAAAGTTCTAAACTCTACTTTTATTGATTATGTTATTTACAAATGTGAAAATCAGTCATTAACTCTATCTCGATCATTTTAGCTACACAAAGATAAAATATAAATCGGTAGTCAGTCACTTGTTTCTATGGTATGTTACTTTTTATACTACTCAAAGTTTCCACTATTTAATATGAAAATGAGATAGCAACTATTAGAAAGTACATGTCTAAAGATTGAACATTTCAACTCTATCACACTCTTAGGGAGGAGAATATGTTTGTTGCCTATTTATCGAAACTTAGAATAATGTCTACTTGTGATATGATGATTGTTCTTGATCTTCCCACCGATCTACGATTATTGTTTACGACGGTTAACATGGGGGTTTCTTATCAGCATGACCAATAATTTTTATTTTTTATTTCTAAATTTTTTCTCATGTGACCAAAAAAAATTAATATTAAATGAGTTCAATTAAGGGTGTGTTTGTTTTAAGGTTTTTAATTATATTCCTTAGAATGTGCAGTGTTATATTTGCAAATAACCTTGCCTAGGGCGAAACTTGGGACTGTCCTAGGAAAAAGCGACGACATGAGGTTGCCCAAAGGGAGGTATTGCCTCACCCTTAAATTTTCCTCGCTTATGGGGAGAATAAACGTGGGATAAGACTTGTCTTGGATAAAGAGAAAGTCATAGTCATTACTGATCCACACCCCCTTAGGAATAGAGATTAATTGTCCACCTTTTGACTAGGTGGGAGGAGACCTCTTCCAAGAAAACCCTAGGTATTAGGAACTCCTATAACTACACTATTCCTCAAGGGGATAAGGGAGATTCTCAAGTCATACACATTTACTACTACTCAGAGAGCATTTTTCTCATAGTAGCCTTAACACCGCCAATCTAATTGCCCACATGCACCCTAGCAACGCCGGCCACAAGCAGAGCCTTTAACCTCACGTGAGTTGGTTCCTTAAATAACATAAAAACTAACATATAAGAATACTCACCGTCGTGAGCTAGCCATCACCCAAAAACTTGTAATATACCTACTTGGGCCTTTGAGTCTCCCTGCCCTTGTAGGGGGAGCACACATACACCTATACTTTTAAAATGGTACAATGGCGCCAATCGTAGGGCCCGATAAAA
Organism: Vicia villosa; assembly: GCF_029867415.1. Lineage (NCBI taxonomy): Eukaryota > Viridiplantae > Streptophyta > Magnoliopsida > Fabales > Fabaceae > Vicia > Vicia villosa. The sequence continues at coordinate 642,559 of NW_026705313.1, forward strand.
TTAAATTATGCCACACCTTCCACTCAGACCCTATCAACCCCATTTTTTCTCTCTGGAGATGAATGATAGGGTCCTACACCACACATTAAGCACCATTTATTGAGGTATCTCCGAGAGGGGCCTTTCCAGGGCCGCTCGACGAAGATACACGAGGCAGGTGTTCGTCGGGAATGTCATATCATCCTGTTTTTCTGAGAAGACTAGAGGAACGACCCAAGTCTATGTATTTTTCTCTAAAGACGATGCCTTGGGCATCAACCCTCATGACAATGATCCCTTGGTCATTATCGTCTAGCATGGCAACTGGGATATCATGCACGTCCTGATAGGCATAGGCAGATTATCCTTTGTCATATTATGTCTAAAAAGGGGGAGAGAATATCATCTTCTGATTTTGCTACTGTAAAAAGAAACAAAGGATTTTGTAGCAGACTGAAGATGTTATGATGTGGTTCAAGTCCTGAAGAACAAAAGTTATTAAATAAAGTCCAATTCTGAGAATGCAAAATTCTGTTCTTCCTTGTTGTCTTGAAATTTGAAGTATTTATGTTTTGCTGCATTTTTAATGAATGTTTAGTTTTAGACAAAATATGCCTAAGGGGGAGATTGTTAGTGCTTTTATTGGCTGATTGGCATCTATGTTTGGCTAAAACATAATAGCAGTAAAACATAATACAATGTGTAATCTTGCAATTATAAAAAGAACAAAACAGGTACAAGCAAGATGTTATATGGAAGTCATGACATCAACTCATGAAATCGTGCCTGCAGAACTGGAAGGAAGATTCAGTTTGTTACTCAACAGATACAGGATACTTGTGGAATATTTTGTAATCCTATATGGCGCAAATTTAAAGGTCAAAAGAATATTGAAGAATCAGATCAGAAGATTGAAGATTCAGGAAGAATTAGATCAGAAGATTGAAGATTCAGCAGTTTCTAATTTAGGAGATAAATTAGGAAACTCATGATTAAAAAGACCTTGATTGTAGCAGAAGATTTCTGCAGGTTTGTAACAACAATGAGTGCTGCGATTTGTAAGCCCAAGTCCAATTGGGAATAGGTTATAAATATAAACCTTTGTAACCTAGTTTAATTGAGCTAGCCGAGTATTGGCAAGATGTAGGTTTTAGGGTTAGCCGTGTAGGTGAACCACCTGGACTCTGGATGCTCACGACACATGACAGGAAGAAGGTCTATGTTCCAAGACCTGGTGCTTAAGTCTGGAGGAGAAGTCAAGTTTGGAGGAGATCAAAAGGGCAAGATAATTGGCTCTGGAACTATAAAGTCTGGTAACTCTCCTTCCATTTCTAATGTACTTCTTGTAGAAGGATTAACACATAACCTCTTATCTATCAGTCAATTGAGTGACAATGGTTATGATATAATCTTTAATCAAGAGTCTTGCAAGGCTGTAAATCAGAAGGATGGCTCAATCCTATTTACAGGCAAGAGGAAGAACAACATTTATAAGACAGATCTGCAAGATCTTATGAGTCAGAAGGTGACTTGTCTTATGTCTGTTTCTGAAGAGCAGTGGGTCTGGCACAGAAGATTAGGTCATGCTAGTTTGAGAAAGATTTCTCAGATTAACAAACTGGATCTTGTCAGAGGACTCCCTAATCTGAAATTCAAATCAGATGCTCTTTGTGAAGCATGTCAGAAGGGCAAGTTCTCCAAACCTGCATTCAAGTCCAAGAATGTTGTTTCTACCTCAAGGCCATTAGAACTCTTGCACATTGATCTGTTTGGCCCAATCAAAACAGCATCTGTCAGAGGGAAGAAATATGGATTAGTCATCGTAGATGATTATAGCCGCTGGACGTGGGTAAAATTCTTGAAACACAAGGATGAGACTCATTCAGTGTTCTTTGATTTCTGCATTCAGATTCAATCTGAAAAAGAGTGTAAAATCATAAAGGTTAGAAGTGATCATGGTGGTGAATTTGAGAACAGATCCTTTGAAGAATTCTTTAAAGAAAATGGTATTGCCCATGATTTCTCTTGTCCTAGAACTCCACAGCAAAATGGGGTCGTAGAACGAAAGAATAGGACTCTGCAAGAAATGGCCAGAACCATGATCAATGAAACCAATATGGCTAAGCATTTCTGGGCAGAAGCAATAAACACTGCATGCTATATTCAGAATAGAATCTCCATCAGACCTATTCTAAATAAGACTCCTTATGAATTGTGGAAGAATAGAAAGCCCAACATTTCATATTTCCATCCTTTTGGATGTGTATGCTTTATTCTGAACACTAAAGATCATCTTGGTAAGTTTGATTCCAAAGCACAAAAATGTTTCCTTCTTGGATATTCTGAACGCTCAAAAGGCTACAGAGTATACAATACTGAAACATTGATTGTAGAAGAATCAATCAATATCAGGTTTGATGATAAGCTTGGTTCTGAAAAACCAAAGCAGTTTGATAATTTTGCAGATTGGGATATTGATATATCAGAAGTTGTTGAGCCAAGAAGCAACGCATCAGAAGCAGAGCTTCTCAGAAGCAAAGAATCTGAAGATCAAGTATCAGCTTCTCTGGAGAATCTAAGCATTTCTGAAGAACCATCTGTCAGAAGATCATCCAGACTCATCTCTGGTCATTCAGAAGATGTCATTCTTGGAAAGAAGGATGATCCAATCAGAACAAGAGCATTCCTTAAGAACAATGCAGACTGTCAATTAGGTCTTGTATCTTTGATCGAGCCAACTTCTGTTGATCATGCTCTAGAAGATCCAGACTGGATAATTGCTATGCAAGAAGAACTGAATCAGTTTACAAGGAATGATGTTTGGGATCTTGTTCCTAGACCAGATGGATTCAATATAATCGGTACAAAATGGGTCTTCAGAAACAAGCTTAGTGAGAAAGGTGAAGTGGTAAGGAACAAAGCCAGACTGGTGGCTCAGGGTTATAGTCAGCAAGAAGGGATTGACTATACAGAAACCTTTGCACCAGTGGCCAGGTTAGAATCTATTCGTCTATTAATTTCATTTGCCACTCAACATAACATCACTCTCTTTCAGATGGATGTTAAGAGTGCCTTCTTAAATGGTTATATAGATGAAGAAGTTTATGTCCATCAACCTCCTGGTTTTGAAGACTCTATGTCTCCTAATCATGTTTTTAAACTAAAGAAATCGTTGTATGGATTGAAACAGGCTCCCAGAGCTTGGTATGAACGCTTAAGTTCTTTCCTTCTGGATAATGGTTTCACTAGAGGAAAAGTGGACACTACTCTCTTTTGTAAAACCTTTAAAAGGGATATTTTAATTTGTCAAATATATGTAGATGATATTATTTTTGGAACATCTAATGCTACACTTGGAAAGGAGTTTGCTGAGTCTATGCAGGCTGAGTTTGAAATGAGCATGATGGGAGAACTCAAGTATTTCCTTGGAATACAAATAAATCAAACATCAGAAGGAACGTATGTTCACCAAACCAAGTATGTGAAGGAACTTCTGAAGAAGTTTAATCTTCTAGACTGCAAAGAAGCCAAAACTCCTGTGCATCCAACATGCATCCTAGGTAAGGATGAGGTAAGTAAGAAGGTAGATCAGAAGTTATACAGAGGTATGATTGGATCTCTTCTATATTTGACTGCTTCTAGACCTGACATTCTGTTCAGTGTTTGTTTGTGTGCTAGATTCCAATCAGATCCTAGAGAATCTCATTTAACTGCTGTTAAGAGAATTCTAAGGTATCTGAAAGGTACTACTAATGTTGGCTTAGTTTACAGAAAATCTAAAGAATACAACTTAGTAGGATTCTGCGATGCTGATTATGCTGGAGACAGAATTGAAAGAAAAAGTACTTCAGGAAGTTGCCAATTTCTTGGAAGTCATTTGTTCTCTTGGTATAGCAAGAAGCAAGCAACTATTGCTCTATCAACAACAGAAGCAGAATATGTCGCTGCTGCTGGTTGCAGTACACAGATGCTCTGGATGTAGAGTCAGCTAGAAGATTATCAGATATTTGAGAGTAACATTCCTATATTCTGTGATAATACTTCTGCTATATGTTTGTCTAAGAATCCTATTCTTCATTCAAAGGCTAAACATATTGAGATTAAACATCATTTCATAAGGGACTATGTTCAGAAGGGTGTTATATCTTTAAACTTTGTTGATACAGACCATCAATGGGCTGATATCTTTACAAAACCCCTGGCTGAAGATAGGTTTAAGTTCATTCTGAAGAACATCAGTATGGATTTATGCCCAGAATGAGAAGATGAGAAGTTCTTATGTATGAGTATCTTCTGAAATGAAAATGGATTATTTTCTAATCAGAAGTTCTGATTGAAATCTTTTAGAAATTATGATTCGGTTATTACTAACGTTTCATTGTCTAAGTTGATTCAGAACCTCTTTTAAAGCAAAATAGCTGTAACGTTTTATCTCAGGATGGTAAACCTGTCGTTACTATTCATGGATAAGCGCGCGTGCAGTTGAAGGGACGCCGACCATAGGTAACTGTGCTAGTCACCTCATTTGTCTTTATTATCTCTCCTCATGTCACGTAACATTAAATGCTATCCATCATTTGTTTCATTTTATTTTCTTTTAAATACTCTTCAAACGCTTCTCTTTCCCTCTTATATTGTCTCTACTACACTTTGTCCTTGTTTTCCTTCCCTATCCTTTTGCATTCATATCAAACCCTAGCTGTTCATTATCTGCAAATCCATCATGAACTCTTCATCAAGCCCAGGAAATCATGAAAATGATCAAAACAACAAGAGAAAAGCTGTTGAAACATCTCCTTCCAAACCCAAAAAGATAAAAATCACCTATGATCCTCTCAAGGTGAATCCATTCGAAGCAATGTTATCTGGAAACTATTCTAGACGTGTGTTTCAACCCCCTGGTGAAAGCCCTCCATCATCTCCATCTTCTTCCTCATCTTTCTACCTTCAAGACTCAACTTCCTCCTCATCTAACCTTTCCTCTCCCTCAACCCATTCCAAAGAAATCTCCTCATCTTCACCTGCTGAGAATGCTGTCTCTGATAAAGATTGTGGAAGATCTGCATCAGAACCAAGTCTCCCTGACCCCTCGCCTGGAAGCCCAAGAAGCAGTCAGTGATGCGTTTCACTCCTTCATGGCATGCTGGCACAGATTTTATCTTAGCTAGGGTCCTAGGTTTTGGTCTTAGTAGTTTTCTTTCCTTGTTGCATCTGCTTGTTAAACATCTTCATGTAATATCTTTTGATTATAAATGAAAAAGTTTCTTTGATTTTACATTCCAGTAATTTTATTCGTCGTTTTATTCATCTGAATCTTTTGATATATTCTTTTTGATGTTATGACAAAAAGGGGGAGAAGATAAATGATAAATGATTTGATTAATCTATCAGTTGCTGGGTAAAGCTCCCACACATTTACTAACAAGAACTGCAAGTTCTATATGGTTTAAGTGTTTTGCAGGTATAAAGAAGTGAAGAAAATCTTCGAAGCAAAACCATAAGAAGTGTTATTCTGTAAAAAGAATAAGCTCATGGAAACTGAAGCAAGCTGAGTGCTGTCAAGCTTCAGAGATCAGAAGCAAGAAAGAAGAATGAATCAGAAGCACAAATAATAGAATTTGATCCATATTTGTCTATTTGATCTGACAAAATTCTATTTGCTCTGATACACTATTTTAGCCTATATGGCTCTGATACATATCATGTGTTCTAATATACATTTTATGTTCTGACTCGTTCATGCTGACTTTTGTCGTTTAGTTTTTGTTCTGTAACATTTCAGGATGTAGAGATGCTCTGATGATGCTCTGGTACATTCAACAATGTTCTGATACAAATCTAGCATGAAGTGATGTTGGTAGAAATTCAAAGCTCTGAAGCTATCCGAGGGAAGCAGAAATCAGAAGCTGTGAATGTTCTAAAGATCCAGAAAACTCAAGTTCTGAAGCTGTCCTAAATGGAAGCAGAAATCAGAAGCTGTGAATGTTCAGAAGATCAAAGAAATTCAAGTTCTGAAGCTGTCCTAGATGGAAGCAGAAGTCAGAAGCTGTGAATGTTCAGAAGATCAAAGAAATTCAAGTTCTGAAGCTGTCCTAGATGGAAGCAGGAATCAGAAGCTGTGAGTGTTCTAAGGATCTAAAGAAATTCTAGTTCTGAAGCTGTCCAATGGAAGCAGAAGTCAGAAGCTATGAATTCTCTAAAGACAGAAGCTTATGTGATCGTCTCTACCGAAATAATCAGGGAAGTCTTTTATTAAAGTTCTTCGAGTATTTATTTCAGGGGGAGATTATTTATCTCAGGGGGAGATTGTTAATCTCAGGGGGAGACATATTCATATGCTTATGCTATAGCTGTGTAATTTGTCTTTTGCCGTCTGCTCTTTCTGATCGCAAATTCATATCATTTATATATGTTTTTGTCATCATCAAAAAGGGGGAGATTGTTAGAACAAGATTTGTTCTGATCAATTATCTTAGTTTTGATGATAACAATAATATGAATTTTGCTTAAGATAATATGGTACTCTAATCCAATGCAATTTCCTTTTCAGGAAATATATAAAGAGTATGCATAATTCAGCGCTCAGAAGCTTTGTCTCAAGGGTTCAGCATGCAACATCAGAACATGGTCTGGCAAGACATCAAAAGATGGTCGAAGCAGAATCAGAACATGGGTCTATGGAAGCATCAGAAGAACAAGAGAACAGAAGCACTGAAGTTCTGATGGTATCACGCTCAGAAGCACTTCAAGGTCAGAAGATCAGAAGATGCTCTGCACCAAGCTGTTTGACTCTGATGATATTCAAACGTTGTATTCACAAACATCAGATCAGAAGGAAGTACAAGTGGCAGGCTACGCTGACTGACAAAAGGAACGTTAAAAGCTACTAAAGGCTACGTCAGTAGACACAGTGTGAACAAGGCTCGAGGTAGTTGACAAAAGCGTATAACATTAAATGCGATGCTGTACGGAACACGCAAAGCATTAAATGCACTCAACGGTCATCTTCTCCAACGCCTATAAATATGAAGTTCTGATGAGAAGCAAGGTTAACGATTCTGCACCAAAACAACTCATATTAACTTGCTGAAACGCTGTTCAAATTCAAAGCTCAGAATCTTCATCTTCATCAAAGCTCACTACATTGCTGTTGTAATATATTAGTGAGATTAAGCTTAAACGTTAAGAGAAATATCACAGTTTGTGATTATAGCTTTTAAGAAGCAATTGTAATACTCTTAGAATTGATTACATTAAGTTGTAAGGAACTAGAGTGATCGTGTGGATCAGAATACTCTAGGAAGTCTTAGAGGTTATCTAAGCAGGTTGTAACTAGAGTGATCGTGTGGATCAGTATACTCTAGAAAAGTCTTAGAGGGTATCTAAGCAGTTGTTCCTGGAGTGATCAGTGTGTGATCAGAAGACTCTGGAAGACTTAGTTGCTGACTAAGTGGAAAACCATTGTAATCCGTGCGATTAGTGGATTAAATCCTCAGTTGAGGTAAATCATCTCTGCGGGGGTGGACTGGAGTAGTTTAGTTAACAACAAACCAGGATAAAAATAACTGTGCAATTTATTTTTATCTGTCAAGTTTTTAAAGCTACACTTATTCAAACCCCCCCTTTCTAAGTGTTTTTCTATCCTTCACTATTGTTATTAGCATTTCCTTGTTTTTATTCCAAGTTCTAAATTTTATCATATTTCTTGTTATTATTATTTTTGATCATGTATGTAATGTATGTATTATTTTCTTATTCGATTTCCATGTCTGAGTAGTCAATCAGGGGTTTCTAGAAATGAGGATTGTATCATAACAATCCTCGTGTAGATTTTCAGATGATTTGTTACGAGAACATAAAAAAAATCATTTTGGTGTTTCCGATCTTAAAGTATTTAAATTCTATGTGAAAATAGGAACGAATTAGACATCACTTATACGTAGAAAGGGTCTAGTGCAATAACGGAATTGGAAACACTAAACTATTGAATTGAAGCAACGAAAGTGTCTCAAAATTTCGACAGAGAAAATATTTTTTGTTAATGGTTACTTTAAAAATTGACTCTGAACAAATACACTATTATGACAAAAGTAGGTAGCGTATTTGATCAGAGTAAGACAACACGGGGACGAAAGTGGGTGTTGTCTATCTTTTCCATTTTTCTATGAAAGTAGATTTATTCTTGTAATAAACCGGGGTCTGCAAGAGGATTAGAGGCATGAATCAAAGTTCTAAACTCTACTTTTATTGATTATGTTATTTACAAATGTGAAAATCAGTCATTAACTCTATCTCGATCATTTTAGCTACACAAAGATAAAATATAAATCGGTAGTCAGTCACTTGTTTCTATGGTATGTTACTTTTTATACTACTCAAAGTTTCCACTATTTAATATGAAAATGAGATAGCAACTATTAGAAAGTACATGTCTAAAGATTGAACATTTCAACTCTATCACACTCTTAGGGAGGAGAATATGTTTGTTGCCTATTTATCGAAACTTAGAATAATGTCTACTTGTGATATGATGATTGTTCTTGATCTTCCCACCGATCTACGATTATTGTTTACGACGGTTAACATGGGGGTTTCTTATCAGCATGACCAATAATTTTTATTTTTTATTTCTAAATTTTTTCTCATGTGACCAAAAAAAATTAATATTAAATGAGTTCAATTAAGGGTGTGTTTGTTTTAAGGTTTTTAATTATATTCCTTAGAATGTGCAGTGTTATATTTGCAAATAACCTTGCCTAGGGCGAAACTTGGGACTGTCCTAGGAAAAAGCGACGACATGAGGTTGCCCAAAGGGAGGTATTGCCTCACCCTTAAATTTTCCTCGCTTATGGGGAGAATAAACGTGGGATAAGACTTGTCTTGGATAAAGAGAAAGTCATAGTCATTACTGATCCACACCCCCTTAGGAATAGAGATTAATTGTCCACCTTTTGACTAGGTGGGAGGAGACCTCTTCCAAGAAAACCCTAGGTATTAGGAACTCCTATAACTACACTATTCCTCAAGGGGATAAGGGAGATTCTCAAGTCACACACATTTACTACTACTCAGAGAGCATTTTTCTCATAGTAGCCTTAACACCGCCAATCTAATTGCCCGCATGCACCCTAGCAACGCCGGCCACAAGCAGAGCCTTTAACCTCACGTGAGTTGGTTCCTTAAATAACATAAAAACTAACATATAAGAATACTCACCGTCGTGAGCTAGCCATCACCCAAAAACTTGTAATATACCTACTTGGGCCTTTGAGTCTCCCTGCCCTTGTAGGGGGAGCACACATACACCTATACTTTTAAAATGGTACAATGGCGCCAATCGTAGGGCCCGATAAAATTAAATTATGCCACACCTTCCACTCAGACCCTATCAACCCCATTTTTTCTCTCTGGAGATGAATGATAGGGTCCTACACCACACATTAAGCACCATTTATTGAGGTATCTCCGAGAGGGGCCTTTCCAGGGCCGCTCGACGAAGATACACGAGGCAGGTGTTCGTCGGGAATGTCATATCATCCTGTTTTTCTGAGAAGACTAGAGGAACGACCCAAGTCTATGTATTTTTCTCTAAAGACGATGCCTTGGGCATCAACCCTCATGACAATGATCCCTTGGTCATTATCGTCTAGCATGGCAACTGGGATATCATGCACGTCCTGATAGGCATAGGCAGATTATTCTTTGTCATATTATGTCTAAAAAGGGGGAGAGAATATCATCTTCTGATTTTGCTACTGTAAAAAGAAACAAAGGATTTTGTAGCAGACTGAAGATGTTATGATGTGGTTCAAGTCCTGAAGAACAAAAGTTATTAAATAAAGTCCAATTCTGAGAATGCAAAATTCTGTTCTTCCTTGTTGTCTTGAAATTTGAAGTATTTATGTTTTGCTGCATTTTTAATGAATGTTTAGTTTTAGACAAAATATGCCTAAGGGGGAGATTGTTAGTGCTTTTATTGGCTGATTGGCATCTATGTTTGGCTAAAACATAATAGCAGTAAAACATAATACAATGTGTAATCTTGCAATTATAAAAAGAACAAAACAGGTACAAGCAAGATGTTATATGGAAGTCATGACATCAACTCATGAAATCGTGCCTGCAGAACTGGAAGGAAGATTCAGTTTGTTACTCAACAGATACAGGATACTTGTGGAATATTTTGTAATCCTATATGGCGCAAATTTAAAGGTCAAAAGAATATTGAAGAATCAGATCAGAAGATTGAAGATTCAGGAAGAATTAGATCAGAAGATTGAAGATTCAGCAGTTTCTAATTTAGGAGATAAATTAGGAAACTCATGATTAAAAAGACCTTGATTGTAGCAGAAGATTTCTGCAGGTTTGTAACAACAATGAGTGCTGCGATTTGTAAGCCCAAGTCCAATTGGGAATAGGTTATAAATATAAACCTTTGTAACCTAGTTTAATTGAGCTAGCCGAGTATTGGCAAGATGTAGGTTTTAGGGTTAGCCGTGTAGGTGAACCACCCGGATTGTGGGATGGTCACTGATATGTGATTCTCGAAGATGTTAAGCAAGAGAAGTTTAGTGTGAATCTCGAAGCCTGTAGGTAAGAGATGTTGTGTTCTTGGAGGAAGCTTTTAAGAAACTTCAGGTTATGTTTGTTTGTGTATTTAGAATGTTGGTAATTAGGTCATCGATGCAGTGACTGAGTTGTTGACTACTAGACATCATTGCTATGATTGAGAGTGGAATGGAGATATTCCATATTTAGGGGGAACCTAGGTAGAAGGGTCATTGGGTAGTGATTAAGTGAGGAGTTGTAAACTGGGAGTTTAACTCTAAATTGATACTGCTAATAGTGAACTTCATCACTGGCTTGGCAGCCCCTAGAGTAGGTAGTTAGACCGAACTGGGTTAACAATTAACTGTGTTATTTATCTTCTGCATTGTGTTGTTTGTTTAGTCGTGGATGTTATGACATCGTGTACAACATCAGGTTCAGAAGTGTTAGATGTTCCTTTACAGAACCATATAAACTTTACAATCTGGTTATGTTGAGTGAATATATGTGATCCCAGGTCTTATTGACTCCTTCTTAGGGGTAATTAAAAGTTGGGGGATCTTTCTGTTCTGCCTCTGCTACATTAATAACAGATCAGATGTCTTGACATCGTGAATGACATCCTGAGTCTGTCATACCAGAATTTCAATTGGTATCAAAGCAGGCATCCTGTCTGTTTCTGGATGAGATCCATGAGGGATAAATTCTGGTTGTGGTAAAGGTAGAAGATTGTTTGAAATAGGAACACTCATATTGTATGGTCCCTTGAAGTGGAGGATGGACCTATGTGTGGAAGATTAGACCAACCTGACCTAGAGCTGTGATGCTGGAACAAGGAGTGCTAAAGCCAAAGGCTTCATGCGGGAGTGAAGAAATTGAATTTCAGAACTAATTCGACTGATTTCTATGGACAGAGAAGAATCACATAAAAACCTTCATACAGGAGTGAAGATATTGATAAGGTAACGTTTGTATATATGTGAGTTTATCAGGTCAGGATTTTGGTTAGGTCTAGTCTGTTGCTTGGTGTAGAAGCAAGCATTGTTCAAGGTTGAGTAGCAATCAATCTGTAGTTGTCATGCTTACAACTAACACTTGAAGTAAGCATTGTGTGAATTCTGTTGAAGTATGACTATTTCCGCTGCATAGTCTCTGAGCAACCCCTATTGTATAAGAAAGACTCTAGGGTTATTTATATTCAACAAAATGGATGGCAGAACCTTACATCTATGATTAAAGTGTCAAAGATACTTGAGTAATCTCTCAAGTCCACTCATAAATACATGGTTTATTAGAGCTAATGAATGTCAACTGATCAATGATATTCATAATCATCTGCGAGTGGGAACTTTGAAAAATTTCAAGGCTGGAGTGTTCCTAGAAGGAGGAACAGATGTCCTACCGGATGTTAGGACATTAAGAACTGGTATGCAGCTACCAGCTGAAGAATAGATGTTCTGGTGCTAAAGTAATGTAGTGTGAGAACATTGGTTTGGAGCCTACTCCTGGTCTGGAAGAGGAGACATTTGACTATAAGTTGATCAAGACACGATTAACATGTGCTTCTACTCCAATTCAGTTAGAAGTAAAATCTCAGTGCCTCAAGAAAAATCATGAAGGTATTCCTTTCTGATCCTTTGTGATTAAATTAAGAAGAGCTTATATCTGGCATTTTCCTCTGATTAATGGAACCAAATATGTGTATTATCATTCATAACCATAGAGCAGTTGTTGGAGCTGAATACTGTGACTCTACCACAGTGAAATATGGTCAAGAATGTGTACTTCCCTAGTTGTTATCTAGAAAGGGTAGTGTTGTTTGGAATCAAGGAAGTCAGATGAATCTGACTAATTCAGTGTCATGCTATAATTAAGTCTGGTCCAGAAACCTTAATGAGGGAATCTCCTCTATAGGTACAGACTATGGCATCAATCATCTCAAAATCAGAAAAAATGTCTGAAGAAAAGCTTATTGAGATACTGGCTATTGTATTCCTTGATATTTCTGGATATTGCTGATAATTGGATTATTCTATTCCCACCCCGAGTGTTGTCAATTTGACATTAAAGATGTTAACCAAGAACCATGAAGGATGATGTCATATCTGATGTCAGAACATCATCTCAAGATCTTCAATTTCTTTGTAGTGTATTTTCCAAGAGAAGAAAGTATAAATGTGAAGAGGTAATCAGTCAGAATGACCTAGTGTGAGTAGCAAATTCTAACTGAAAAGCTGGTAAGTACTTTGATGGGAGACTTAGTACTTATTGGGTTTAGAACCTGAATGCTAGACGGAGAAGAAGTTCTTCTAGCTATGTGTTCTCAATTATCTTCACACATTAAGGAAGAATGGCAAGAGTATCTGGTGTAGCATTCTGACTCTGTTAAATATCTTGATGGGAGCTGGATATTTACAATGTCTGTATGAAATGACTCAGACGTGTATACTGAAGATTGATTTATGGTTATACAATCAAAGTTTCTTCTACTTCAAGTTGCAGAGTGTGGCAATCTGAATCTTGTGTAGCAAGTAAATTGAGGTTTCTAAACTTGGAAACTGTGGCAAATTCCAAATGAAGGGAACTTCAAGGACGAACATCAAAGATGTCCTAAATCTCTATATTATCTTAGGGGGAGTAAAAGAGTATGAAGATCAACATAGACAATGTGATTATGCTTCTATCCTAATATAAAGTCCTTCAAAGACTAACCTTGAAGCCAGAAGAACAAAGTCACACAAGATGTCAGAACATAACTCAAATCATGTCTATTCTCAAAGACCAGCAAAGAATATTCTTTGCATTATCATCCGAAGACATGGATTGAAGGTGTGTATCACTTGTTTTGACCTAGTGCATGATCCAACCTATGCACAAGTCCACCCGGTGCAGTTCGTCTTCAAATAACATCTCTTGATCGAGACTTTAGTTAAAGTCCAAGTATGTTGTTTAAATTGCTTAGGTTTATAGAGTCTTTTCGTTTTATTTGAGTCTTGTTTGAGTCCCTCATGTTCTTCTTTCGAATATGAGAAATGTCTAGAGTCTAGGTTATGGTTGTCTAATTGTGACAATCATAGGGTTTAAGGGTAGTGTTCAGACATTGTTAAGTCTGAGGTCATTCTTTACAGTTGTTTGGTAAAGAATAAGGGTCTTGTTTTGTGTTGTGAACACAAATTGTTTCTTGTGTTCCAAGTCGTCTATAGAGAAGTGTTATCTCTATAGATAGTCAGAGTTTGTTTGAGTTTGGTGTTCAGACGAACTTATGTCTTGAGTGATGTCAACATCACAAAGTGAGTTTATCCTGGAAGACGGACTAGGAATATGCATTAGAAGTTTGAAAAAGTGACATTATTGTCTAAAGTGATAGTTCAGGCATAATGTGGATTAGAATGGGCAGGTTCTAATCTGGATGTTAGTAATTTGTTCTGGAAATACATAATTACTTTCATGGTGAAGACTTCACTTCGTGAAAATGACTATAAAGACAAAAGTTCTATGATCTGATCAACACAGCTAAGGATAAAGGAGAATCCTTCCGGTTCATGGAGCATGTTAATCAATGTGTGAGATTGAGAAACACCATATCAAGAAGGATTTCAAATTTTCTTAAGCAGACCATGATCTGATCCAAACATGGTAAGGTTATGCTCAACAAAGTACAAGAAGTGGCAGTTCTTTATGTTGAGATTGTGGCAACCTCTTTGTGTGTGCTTCTAGTGTCAAGAGGTCATCAGTTGATCATTTCTGGAGGAGATAAGTTAGTAGACAAGGGTCTGTTGAAGAAAGAGATGAACCTTGTGGAAAATACTGGTAGTACAAATGTCAGACACAATGTTATGACATCTTACTTCTGGTGTAAGTATTTAATGTAAAGGAGAAACTTTGCTATAGTGAGTGTGTTCAGCAGGATAGTTGAACAGAGGGTGCGGCTCTTGAAGATATGAAGATGCGTCTTATATTTTCCATTCATCATTTCAGACTTATTCCTTGAAGAAGCTCAGACTATCTCAGATAGGGGGAGTGACTTCTTTGTCAAGAAAAGTATCTTGGTTAAAAATACTGTAACATCATGAAGAAAATGTGACATTTTTGTCAGTTATTTGTCAATGGTTAAATCTAACCATGTGCAACTGGAATCCATAATTCTTTCTCTACACTAATGAGGTAGCTGTATGTCTAACAGTCTCAAGGTGTTCAGAACAACAGAAGACTATGTCTATGACTAGTGAGTAAGTGGGGAGTCTGTTACTTGGTCCGTAGGTTGCTCTGTCTTAATCTTTTGAAGAATCTTGAGCTATGTGCTTAAAGGGAAGAAATCTGACAATGTCTGACAGGATGTCATGACATGTTTAAAGACATTGAATCTTCTAAGTCATACAAGGAAATCTGTCTTGAAGTTTATCTACACATCAGTGGTCGGTGTAAAGTACAATCAATGACTATGCATGCACTGGTATTTCAAGATAACTCATATCAAAAAAACAGTCAAAAACTGCTTTGGAAAGACTAATTGCTTTTGGAACTGTTTCCTAATTAACCGTTTGACCGTTGAACAAGATCAAAGACCATCGTTATTTCCTATAATCTCCAAGGGCTATATAATGGCATCTCCATGGATTACAGAAATCAAACTCTCTCAAGATGTCGTTCGTGTGTGTTCTTATGAGTTGTGTCTGGGTTTGGTATTATGATGGGTTGCTGTACCAAAACCTCTTCAGAAAAAGAAAAACACGGGTTGGGGATGTTGATGGTCTCTACCATGGGTTTTTCTGCAATAACAACAAAGATGTTCCACCATATACAACCTTCAGTATAGGAACTAGTGT
The DNA here is from genome assembly GCF_029867415.1 of Vicia villosa. NCBI lineage: Eukaryota > Viridiplantae > Streptophyta > Magnoliopsida > Fabales > Fabaceae > Vicia > Vicia villosa. The sequence goes on from NW_026705313.1 coordinate 657,912, forward strand.
CATTGTGATTTGTGATCTGAGTTATGAACACAATTGTGATTTGTGTTCTGAGTTACTAGGACTGGTGGACAGTTTTCACTCAAGTCCTCTCTCAGGGTCTAAGCTAGGATTTGGTTTTTTGTCAAGACTGAGGAAGGGGTCTCTTAAGCCACCATTGGTCCTCCAAGACAAAGGCCTTCTCCCATCGTCTTCCTCGAGTACAGCAGTGTTGCATGAAGGTGTTCCACTGCATATTATGACATCAGATTATTCTTTGTCATATTATGTCTAAAAAGGGGGAGAGAATATCATCTTCTGATTTTGCTACTGTAAAAAGAAACAAAGTATGTTGTAGTAGACTGAAGATGTTATGATGTGGTTCAAGTGCTGAAGAACAGAAGGTAATAAATAAAGACCAATTCTGAGAATGCAAAATTCTGTTTTTCCTTGTTATCTTGAAATTTGAAGTATTTATGTTTTGCTGCATTTTTAATGAATGTTTAGTTTTAGTCAAAATATGCCAAAGGGAGAGATTGTTAGTGCTTTTATTGGCTGATTGGCATCTATGTTTGGCTAAAACATAATAGAAGTAAAACATAATACAATGTGTAATCTTGCAATTATAAAAAGAACAAAACAGGTACAAGCAAGATGTTATATGGAATTTCATGACATCGCGCCTGCAGAACTGGAAGGAAGATTCAATTTGTTACTCAACAGATACAGGATATTTGTGGAATATTTTGTAATCCTATGTGGCGCAAATTTAAAGGTCAAAAGAATATTGAAGAATCAGATCAGAAGATTGAAGATTCAGCAGTTTCTAATTTAGGAGATAACTTAGGAAACTCATGATTAAAAAGACCTTGATTGTAGCAGAAGATTTTTGCAGATTTGTAACAGCAAGGAGTGCTGCAATTTGTAAGCTCAAGTCAAATTGGGAATAGGTTATAAATAGAAACCTTTGTAACCTAGTTTAATTGAGCTAGCCGAGTATTGGCAAGATGTAGGTTTTAGGGTAAGCCGTGTAGGTGAACCACCCGGATTGTGGGATGGTCACTGATATGTGATTCTCGAAGTTGTTAAGCAAGAGAAGTTTAGTGTGAATCTCGATGCCTGTAGGTAAGAGATGTTGTGTTCTTGGAGGAAGCTGTTAAGCAACTTCAAGTTATGTTTGTTTGTGTATTTAGAATATTGGTAATACGGCCGTCGATGCAGTGACTGAGTTGTTGACTGCTAGACATCATTGCTATGATTGGGAATGGAATGGATATATTCCATATTTAGGGAGAACCTAGGTAGAAGGGTCATTGGGTAGTGATTCAGTGAGGAGTTGTAAATTGGGAGTTTAGCTCTGAATTGATACTGCTAATAGTGAACTTCATCCCTGGCTTGGTAGCCCCCAGAGTAGGTAGTTAGACCAAACTGGGTTAACAATTAACTGTGTTATTTATCTTCTGCATTGTGTTGTTTGTTCCATCGTGGATGTTATAACATCGTGTATAACATCAGGTTCAGAAGTGTTAGCTGTTCCTTTACAGAACCATATAAACTTTACAATCTGGTTATGTTGACTGAACATATGTGATCCCAGGTCTCATAGAATCCTTCTTAGGGGTAATTAAAAGTTGGGGGATCTTTCTGTTCTGCCTCTGCAACATTAATAACAGATCAGATGTATTGACATCGTGAATGACATCCTGAGTCTGTCATATAAAAATTTCAAATCATGTTGCGTCAAAGACATTAGCTCTGGAGGAGTCATGTAACTAAAGTCGTATATGGTTTATAAACAATGGAACAAGTTTTGAAGATGCGATGTAACACTTAACCTAAATAGTCCATGAGCTAGAACGTGATGAACATGATATTGCAATGTTAAACACTTGGGGCAAAAAGTGCAAACCAGATGTTGATGATTGGTTAGAAGAATTACGAGAATTGAAAGACACATTGGATCTGGATATCTCAAATGAAATTAATGACTTGATCAAACAAATGAAATGCCATCAACAAGAGAAACCTCTTACTATGTCAACTGAGATTATTAGAAGCAACTTATACATGCACATTAAAGAAATTTTAGGGCTTTTAGCCGATGACCCAGTCTTTCTCATTGGCTTACTTGGAATGGGAGGGGTGGGGAAAACTCTATTGGCAACTCTTGTGGAGAATGTAATGAAAAGTAAAGGACATTTCAAATAAGTGTTTTGGGTCACGGTATCCTTTGATTTTAGCATCTCAAACCTGCAGAGTGATACCGCAAAAAGAATACGTTTGAAGCTAAAAGAAGAGGGTGAGAAAATTAGAGCTGAAGAATTGTCTTCAGGATTGGAGAAAGAATTATTTATTATTATGGATGATATTTGGAATACGTCAATTTGGACAAGGTGGGAATTCATCCAAGATTAAACGGGCTTAAAGTGATTATAACAATTTGTTTTAAACATTTTTGTCAACAAATGAGTTCTCTACCCGATCACATAATAACCGTTATACCTGTCAGTTTATGTAAAGTTAAAAGTGGTGATGAAGATTGGAATTTGTTTGTACTAGAAATTGGACATGGTGGAACACCTAAGACACTTATTCTTGAAGTAAAAAATGTTGCAAGATGTATTGTAAAGGGATATGACGGCTTACCGCTTGGAAATTGTTGGATGGCTGGAACAATGAAAGGTATTGATGATATTCATCAAGGGAGGCATACATTTAATAAACAAAAATAATGGAAATGGGATAAGAGATGGTAGAAGAATTATTTAAAGTATTAAGACGCAATTTTGATAATTTGATGGAAAGTAACTTGCAAGATTGTTGTTTTGTATTATGCACTGTTTTTCTTTTCTTAAAGAACATAGTTGATTTTGAAACAAATATGATGAGAATTAACTAAAATCGATGCAATACATTGATGTTCTTCATTTTTCTATTCTGAATGAATGAATTGATTCTGAAACGAACAAGATGAGAATGAAACAAGATCGATGCATTACATTACTGTTCTTCCTTTTTCTTTTCTGAACGAACTGAAATAATTCTGAATCAAACATGGTGATAATGAAACAGGATCGATGCAATACATTGATGTTCATGAATTTTCTTTTCTGAATGATCTGAATTGATTCTCAAAATGAAACAAGATTGATGCAATACATTATTGTTCGTCATTTTTCTTTTCTGAATGATATAATTTGATTTTGAAACAAACATAATGAGAATGGAACAAGATCAATGCATTTCATTTTTGTTTTCTGTATGAACTGGATTTATTCTGAAATGAAAATATGAGAATGAAATAAGATGGATGCAATACATTGTTGTTCTTTATTTTTCTTTTATAAATGAACTGAGTTGATTTTGAAACGAACATGATGAGAATGAAACAAGATTGATACATTACATTGTTGTTATTCATTTTTCATTTCTGAATGAACTGAATTAATTCTGAAACAAAATGATGGGAATGAAACAAGATCGATGCAATACATTATTGTTCTTCATATTTCCTTTATGAATAAAATGAATTAGTTATGAAATGAGCATGATGAGAATGAAACAAGATTGTTGTGAAAAACGATACCAATAACAAAGTATAATAGGGAATTAGGGAAGAGAATAAGAACACAAGAATTTGTTATAACAGCTATTCTTTTACTTTCTCTTAAAACAAGATTACAAGTTTACAAGAATAACAAATAACCTCTCTCACCCTAAATTAGGATTTGCAGTTTAGCAATGATGAGAGACTAGTATGCTATTTATAATAAAACCTAACATACTAACTAATGGGCTTTTTCAGCAAGGCCCATTACACAAGCCAACTTAATAAACAAGCTAACTTAACAAATTAGGGTTTAAACACTAAAACCTAATTTAACATGCTAACAACTCTAGCATCTTCGACATCTGCATGCTAGACCCATCTTCGACTACAGCATGCACACTTCGACACCAGCATGTGAACAATCCTTCGACTTCATGCTTAACTCTGTCGAACTGTCGAACCAAGAAGCTACCCTTCGACAATACTAGAGTTCGATCCAATATCTCACAAATCTCCACCTTGGACCTAACTTTACAAAGTCAAGGAACAAACTAGCTTTCTTCATGCAGCTTCATCAACTGCATACAGTGGAAAAACTTGCAACTCGACAATGTTTTGGTGATCATATCAGCAGCATTGTCTTCAGTCGACACCTTCAGCACTTGGACTTCTCCACGCTCGATTACTCCTCTGACGAAATGCAGCCTCACATCAATGTGCTTAGTTCGCTCATGATAGGCTGAATTCTTCGACAGATGTATTGCACTCTGACTATCACATTTAACAGTGATACTTCGACCTTGAAGTTTCAGTTCCTTTGCAAAACCTTCAAGCCACAAGGCTTCTTTCACAGCTTCAGTTAAGGCAATATACTCCGCTTCAGTGGTTGATAGAGCAACAACCTTCTGAAGTGTTGCTTTCCAACTAATTGTTGTGCCAAACATAGTGAAAACATATCCAAAAATAGATTTTCTGGAATCCCTACAACCTGCATAATCAGAGTCGACATATCCTTCTATTACTGCTTTACTATCTTCACCCAAGGCTCCACCATAAATTAGGACTCTATTCAGAGACCCATTTATGTACCTTAAAATCCACTTCAATGCTTGCCAGTGAGCCTTTCCAGGATTCGCCATGTACCTGCTTACAAGACTTACTGCGTATGCTATGTCGGGTCTAGTACAGACCATAACATACATCAAAGAACCAACTATATTAGCATACGGAATGCTATTCATATAGGCTCTTTCGACATCAGTACTGGGACACTGATCAATACTCAGCTTGAATTGAGGGTTTGTTGGAGTCACAACTGGCTTCGAATTCGACATACCAAACTTTTCAAGAATCTTCCGTAGATATGCCTCTTGAGATAGGCATAACTTCGACTTCTTTCTATCTCTTCGAATGTCAATTCCAAGAATCCTGGAAGCAGCTCCCAGATCCTTCATATCAAACTCCTTATTGAGTTCAGCCTTCACCCTCATCACATCTTCGACACTGTTGCTTGCTATGAGAATATCATCAACATAAAGCAACAAAATAACAAATGAATTACCAGGTCGAAATCTGAAGTAAACACAGTGGTCGAACTGACTTCTAATGAAACTTATGTGTGTCATGAACTTGTCGAATCTCCTATTCCACTGTCGAGGAGATTGTTTCAGCCCATATAAAGATCTTTTTAGCTTGCACACATAATCTTCCTTTCCCTTTTCGACATACCCTTCAGGTTGCCTCATCAGGATCGTTTCATCTAAATCACCATACAAGAACGCAGTCTTCACATCCATTTGTTCCAGTTCAAGGTCGAACTGTGCCACCATGGCAAGCAACATTCGAATGGACCTATGCTTCACAACAGGAGAGAACACATCATTGAAGTCGACACCTTCTTTCTGAGTGAAACCCCTTGCGACCAGCCTTGCCTTGTATCTTTTCGACGTCACTCCTTCAATTCCTTCCTTAACTTTGAAAATCCATTTACAGCTGACTAACCTTGCCCCAGCAGGTTTCTTGATCAGTTCCCAAGTGTGATTATCATGAAGAGATTTCATCTCATCATCCATGGCCTTCAGCCATTCAGTCTTGTTTTGACTCCTCATAACTTCCTTATAATCTCTAGGTTCATCATCAAGAACCCCACTGGCAGAGATTAATGCATAAGCTATAAGATCTGCATACCCAAGTCTCTGAGGTGGTTTGATGACTCTTCTCGACCTATCTCTCGACAATAGGTAGTCATCGTCAGTTTCCTCAACTTCAGCATCTTCTGCTTCTTCTTCGACTTCATATGGGATATGCAATTCAACATCAACATGCTCCACCTCAACAGGAATCTCTACCTGTTCCAGCTCTTCGTCAGATGTTTCTGTACTTCGACCAACATCATCAGTTTTCTTAAAAGCCATTTCAGCTTCATTGAAAACTACATCTCGACTGGTGATACACCTCCTGTGACCTGGCTCTAGGCACCATAGCCTATAAGCTTTGACTCCTTCACGGTATCCCATGAACATGCATTTCAGAGCTCTAGGTTCGACCTTGTCTTGCCTAATGTGAGCATAGGCTACGCAGCCAAATACTCTCAGTTTGTCGAGATCTGGTGGATGTCCCGAACAAACTTCTTCAGGTGTCTTCATATCTAATGCTGTCGAAGGACATCTGTTTATCAGATATGTTGCTGTCGAAACAGCCTCAGCCCAGAACACCTTTGTTAACCCCACACTAGTCAACATGCATCTGACTCTCTCCAAAATAGTTCCATTAAACCTTTCAGCCAAACCATTTTGCTGTGGAGTACCTGCAGTAGTTCTATGCCTTGCAATACCAGAGGCAGCACAAAAACTGTCGAATGCCTCATTGCAAAATTCAAGGCCATTGTCGGTTCTCAACCTCTTGACCTTTCTGCCAGTCTGATTTTCAACCAGAGTCTTCCAACTTTTGAAATTCTCAAAAGTTTCATCCTTAGTCTTCTGGATGAATACCCATAATTTTCTGGAATAATCATCTACTATGGATAGAAAATACCTTGCTCCTGAATGTGATGGACACCTTGTAGGCCCCCAAAGATCAGCATGGATGTAGTCAAGGGATCCATGTGTTCTTTGTTTGCCTTTGTTGAACTTCACTCTGCAAGATTTTCCAAATACACAGGGTTCACAAAACTTCAGCTTTTCGACTTTGTCTCCACCAAGCAGATTTTGTTTCCCTAATTTGACCAGACCCCTTTCACTGACATGGCCCAATCTCATGTGCCAGATTTCTGTCTTCGACAACGGTTTCGTGGATGCAACATTTGTCGAACCACTTACAACTTCAGCCTCAAGGGTATACAAGCCTTGTTTCTTCACGCCTCTCAAGACTTCCTTCGAACCCTTCATGACTCTTAGGATACTTTTCTCTCCTTGGAAAACATATCCTTTCTTGTCGAATTCACCAAGAGAAAGCAGATTTCTCTTCAAATCAGGAACATACCTGACTTCAGTCAACAACCTTATTGACTCATCATGGAGCTTGAATCTAACAGATCCAATACCTGCAATCTTGCAAGCCTTGTTGTTTCCCAGCAATACTGATCCACCATCTTGATCACATAATTCCTCGAACAAGTCTTTGTTTGGAGTCATGTGCCAAGTGCACCCTAAATCCATAATCCACTCTCTTCTCGAGTCACTGCTTGAAACTACAAGAACATCAGATGATTCAAAATCATCTTGAACAATGGCTGCATTGCCATTATCCTTACCTCCATGATCTTTCAGGCGTTCAGGGCACACCTTTCTTGTGTGACCCTCCTTCTTACAATGATAGCATCGAATGCCAGATGCTTCGCCACTGTAAGACTTCGACTGGCTTTTGCCCTTCTTGTCGAACTTACCATTCTTTCGCAAGAATTTTCCTTTAACGGCCAAACCTTCACCAACAGTCGAAGGTTTATGCTCCTTTCGTTCATTCAAGTCCTTAGAATACAAGGCTGATTGAACTTCTTCAAACGTCAGAGATCCCTTCCATACAAGAGAGTTTCTTTGAAGTGAGCATGTGATCGAGGCAAAGCGCACAATAGTAACAGCGCTTGATCTTCATCATCAATCTTCACATCAATATTTTCAAGATCAAGAATCAGCTTGTTGAACATATCCAACTGCTCAGCCAACACTTTGTCTTCAATCATCTTGAATGAATACAAAGCTTGCTTCAGGTAGAGTCGATTTACCAGCGATTTGGTCATGTACAAACTTTCAAGTTTCACCCATAACCCTGATGCCGTCGTCTCCTTTGATACCTGCCTGAGAACCTTATCACCAAGGCTCAACAAAATTGCGCTGTGTGCCTTCTCAATCATAGTCGTCTTCTCCGCTGCCGTTAATGCAGCATTCATGGCTGCCTCTCCCTTCAACGCTTCCAAACAACCCTGCTGAACCAGTAGGGCTTTCATCTTCAAGCGCCACAGACCGAAATCATTCACTCCAGTGAACTTTTCAATCTCATACTTTGTTGAAGGCATCTTCTCCACGCTCACCGCATCAATTTGTTGTGAAAAACGATACCAATAACAAAGTATAATAGGGAATTAGGGAAGAGAATAAGACCACAAGAATTTGTTATAACTGCTATTCTTTTACTTTCTCTTAAAACAAGATTACAAGTTTACAAGAATAACAAATAACCTCTCTCACCCTAAATTGGGATTTGCAGCTTAGCAATGATGAGAGACTAGTATGCTATTTATAATAAAACCTAACATACTAACTAATGGGCTTTTTCAGCAAGGCCCATTACACAAGCCAACTTAATAAACAAGCTAACTTAACAAATTAGGGTTTAAACACTAAAACCTAATTTAACATGCTAACAACTCTAGCATCTTCGACATCTGCATGCTAGACCCATCTTCGACTACAGCATGCACACTTCGACACCAGCATGTAAACAATCCTTCGACTTCATGCTTAACTCTGTCGAACTGTCGAACCAAGAAGCTACCCTTCGACAATACTAGAGATCGATCCAATATCTCACAAAGATCTATACAATACATTGTTCTTCTTTATTTTTCTTTTCTGAATAAACTGAATCGATTATGAAACTAACATGATGAAAAAGAAACAAAATCGATGCGATACATTTATGTTCCTCCTTTTTATTTTCTTAATGAACTAAATTGATTTTTAAACACACATTATGAGAATGAAACAAATCGATGAAATACATTGTTGTTCTTCATTTTTCTATTTTGAGTTAATTGAAATTATTTTGAAACAAACATGATGAAAATGAAACAAGATCAATGCAATACATTATTGTTTTTATTTTTATTTTCTAAATAATATGAATAGAACAAGATCGATGCAATACATTACTATCCTTCATTTTGTTTTCTGAATTATATGAATTGATTCTGAAACAAACATGTTGAGAATGAAACAAGATCTATGGGATACATTGTTTTTCTTCAATTTTCTTTTCTAAATGAACAAAATTGATTCTAAAACGAACAAGATGATAAAGAAAAAAGATTGATGAAATACATTACTATTCTTCGTATTTCTATTCTAAATGAACAGAATTGATTCTTAAACGAACTTGATGAGAGTGAAACAAGGTCGGCGCTATACATTGTTGTTCCTCATTTTTCTTTTCTGAATGAACTAAATTGATTTAGAAACGAACATGATCAGAAAGCACCGAGTGAGTTCTGAGCCGAGACAGAGAGTGAATCTTTCTTTTGGTTGATCAATATTTTTTTCTTCTTCATTTCTAAAAGAATCGATTAGGTAGAAGAAGGTTTCAACGTGGAGTGAGGTTTGGTGTTTTGAATTATTAACCGTTCATTTATTATTTGAATGATAAGGGGTGACCGATTCCTCCTTAGGACCACGAAATCAACACCCTCTACATGCTTTGTTACACATCCTTTAACCCTGTTTTGTTTTTTCTTCATTTTTTTAGTTATGTGGATTGGGCCTTTATCTTAGGTCCAATAGGTTACAAAATTCACACCTTTCCGTTTTCTTTTTATATCCCACTTTTCTTTGTATTTTTTTTACAATAGGCTTTACTTTTTGTTCATCTTGCCTATACATGTATTTGAATTTAACCATAAATCTGTGTTTAGGATACATATTGATCATGTTGCGTCAAAGACATTAGCTGTGGAGGAGTCGTGTCACTAAACTCGTAAATGGTTTATAAAGAATGAAACAGGTTTTGAAGATGAGATGTAACACTTAACCTAGATAGTCCATGTTCAAGAACGTGATGAACATGATATTGCAATGTTAAACACTTGGGGCAAAAAGTGCAAACCAGATGTTGATGATTGGTTAGAAGAATCACGAGAATTGAAAGACACATTAGATTTGGATATCTCAAATGAAATTAATGACTTGATCAAACAAATGAAATGCCATCAACAAGAGAAACCTCTTACTATGTCAATTGAGATTATTAGAAACAGCTTAGACATGCACATTTAAGAAATCTTAGGGCTTTTAGCCGATGACCCAGTCTTTCTCATTGGCTTACTTGGAATGGGGGGGGGGGGGTGGGGAAAACTCTATTGGCAACTCTTGTGGAGAATGTAATGAAAAGTAAAGGACATTTCAAATAAGTGTTTTGGGTCAAAGAATCCTTTAATTCTAGCATCTCAAACTTGAAAAGTGATACCGCAAAAAGAATATGTTTGAAGCTCAAAGAAGAGGGTGAGAAAATTAGAGCAGAAGAATTGTCTTCAGCATTGGAGAAAAAATTATTTATTATTATTATGAGTGATATATGGAATACGTCAATTTGGACAAGGTGGGAATTCATCCAAGAGTAAACGGGCTTAAAGTGATTATAACAATTTGTTTTAAACTTTTTTGTTAACAAATGAGTTCTCTACCCGATCACATAATAACCGCTATACCTCTCAGTTTATGTAAAGTTAAAAGTGGTGATGAAGATTGGAAGTTGTTTGTACTAGAAATTGGACATGGTGGAACACCTAAGACACTTATTCTTGAAGTAAATAATGTTGCAAGATGTACTGTAAAGGGATGTGACAGCTTACCGCTTGGAAATTGTTGGATGGCTGGAACAATGAAAGGTAATGAGGATATTCATCAATGGAGGCATACATTTAAGAAACAAAAAAAATGAAAATGGGATAAGAGATGGTAGAAGAATTATTTAAAGTATTAAGACGTAGTTATGATAATTTGATGGAAAGTAACTTGCAAGATTGTTTATTTATATTATGCATTGTTTTTCTTTTCTTAAAGAACATAGTTGATTTTGAAACAAATATGATGAGAATTAACCAAAATCGATGCAATACATTGATGTTCTTCATTTTTCTATTCTGAATGAATTGAATTGATTCTGAAACGAATAAGATGAGAATGAAACAAGATCGATACAATACATTATTGTTCTTCCTTTTTCTTTTCTGAATGAACTGAATTAATTTTGAATAAAACATAAAGAGAATGAAACAAGATCGGTGCAATACATTGATGTTCATGAATTTTCTTTTCTGAATGATATGAATTGATTCTCAAAATGAAACAAGACTGATGCAATACATTATTGTTCGTCATTTTTCTTTTCTGAATGATATAATTTGATTCTGAAACAAACATAATGAGAATGGAACAAGATCGATGCATTTCATTTTTGTTTTCTGTATGAACTGGATTTATTCTGAAATGAAAATAATGAGAATGAAACAAGATGGATGAAATACATTGTTGTTCTTTATTTTTATTTTTAAATGAATTGAATTGATTTTGAAACGAACATGATCAGAATGAAACAAGATTGATGCATTACATCATTTCTGAATGAACAAGATTGTTTCATTCGATGCGATACATTGATGTTCTTCCTTTTTATTTTCTAAATGAACTAAATTTATTTTTAAACAAACAATATGAGAATGAAACAAATCGATGAAATACATTGTTGTTCTTCATTTTTCTATTTTGAGTGAATTGAAATTATTTTGAAACAAACATGATGAAAATGAAACAAGATCATTGCAATACATTGTTGTTTTTATTTTTATTTCTTGAATAATATGAATAGAGCAAGATCGATGCAATACATTACTGTCCTTCATTTTGTTTTCTGAATTATATGAATTGATTTTGAAACGAACATGTTGAGAATGAAACAAGATCTATGCGATACATTGTTTTTCTTCATTTTTCTTTTCTAAATGAACAAAATTGATTCTAAAACGAACAAGATGATAAAGAAAAAGATTGATGAAATACATTACTAATCTTCGTTTTTCTATTCTAAATGAACATAATTGATTCTAAAAGGAACTTGATGAGAGTGAAACAAGGTCGGTGCAATACATTGTTGTTTCTCATTTTTCTTTTATGAATGAACTAAATTGATTTAGAAACGAACATGATCAGAAAGCACCGAGTGAGATCTGAGCAGAGTGAGAGAGTGAATCTTTCTTTTGGTTGATCAATTTTTTCTTCTTCTTAATTTCTATAAAAATTGACTTAGGTAGAAGAAGGTTTCAACGTAGAGTGAGGTTTGATGTTTTGAATTATTAACCGTTCATTTTTTATTTGAATGATAAGGGGTGACCGATTCCTCCTTAAGACCACGGAATCAACACCCTCTACATGCTTTGTTACACATCCTTTAACCCTCTTTTGTTTTTTTTTCCGTTTTTTTAGTTATGTGGATTGGGCCTTTAACTTAGGTCCAATAGGTAACTAAATTCACACCTTTCAGTTTTCTTTTTATATCCCACTTTTCTTTGTATTTTTTTTACAATAGGCTTTACTTTTTATTCATCTTGCCTATTCATGTATTTGAATTTAACCATTAATTCGTGTTTAGGATACATATTAATCATGTTGCGTCAAAGACATTAGCTGTGGAGGAGTCATGTCACTAAACTCGTGAATGGTTTATAAACAATGGAACAGGTTTTGAAGATGAGATGTAACGCTTAACCTAAATAGTCCATGAGCTAGAACGCGATGAACATGATATTGCAATGTTAAACACTTGGGGCAAAAAGTGCAAACTAGATGTTGATGATTGGTTAGAAGAATTACGAGAATTGAAAAACACATTGGATCTGGATATCTCAAATGAAATTAATTACTTGATCAAACAAATGAAATGCCATCAACAAGAGAAACCTCTTACTATGTCAACTGAGATTATTAGAAGCACCTTAGACATGCACATTTAATTTTTTTTAGGGCTTTTAGCCGATGACCCAGTCTTTCTCTTTGGCTTACTTGGAATGGGAGGGGTGGGGAAAACTCTATTGGCAATTCTTGTAGAGAATGTAATGAAAAGTACAGGACATTACAAATCAGTGTTTTGGGTCACGGTATCCTTTAATTTTAGCATCTCAAACTTGCAAAGTGATACCGCATCAAGAATATGTTTGAAGCTCAAAGAAGACAATGAGAAAGTTAGAGCAGGAGAATTGTCTTCAGCATTGGAGAAAAAACTATTTATTATTATTATTATTATTATTATGGATGATAGTTGGAATACGTCAATTTGGACAAGGTGGGAATTCATCCAAGAGTAAACGGGCTTAAAGTGATTATAACAATTTGTTTTAAACATTTTTGTCAACAAATGAGTTCTCTACCCGATCACATAATAACCGTTATACCTCCCAGTTTATGTAAAGTTAAAAGTGGTGATGAAGATTGGAAGTTATTTGTACTAGAAATTGGACATGGTGGAACACCTAAGACACTTATTCTTGAAGTAAAAAATGTTGCATGATGTACTGTAAAGGGATGTGACGGCTTACCACTTGGAAATTGTTGGATGGCTGGAACAATGAAAGGTATTGATGATATTCATCAATGGAGGAATACATTTAAGAAACAAAAATAATGGAAATGAGATAAGAGATGGTAGAAGAATTATTTAAAGTATTAAGACGCAGCTATAATAATTTGATGGAAAGTAACTTGCAAGATTGTTTTTTTATATTATGCATTGTTTTTCTTTTCTTAAAGAACATAGTTGATTTTGAAACAAATATGATGAGAATTAACCAAAATCGATGCAATACATTGATGTTCTTCATTTTTCTATTATGAATGATTTGAATTGATGATGAAACGAATAAGATGAGAATGAAACAAGATCGATGCAATACATTATTGTTCTTCCTTTTTCTTTTCTGAATGAACTGAATTAATTTTGAATCGAACATGATGAGAATGAGACAGGATCGATGCAATACAGATGTTCATGAATTTTCTTTTCTGAATGATATGAATTGATTCTCAAAATGAAACAAGATTGATGCAATACATTATTGTTCGTCATTTTTCTTTTCTGAATGATATAATTTGATTCTGAAACAAACATAATGAGAATTGAACAAGATTGATGCATTCCATTTTTTTTCTATATGAACTGGTTTTATTCTGAAATGAAAATAATGAGAATGAAACAAGATGGATGCAATACATTGTTGTTCTTTTTTTTCTTTTATAAATGAATTGAATTGATTTTGAAACGAACATGATGAGAATGAAACAAGATTGATGCATTACATTGTTCTTATTCATTTTTCATTTTTGAATGAACTGAATTAATTCTGAAACAAAATGATGGGAATGAAACAAGATCTATGCAATACATTGTTGTTCTTCATATTTCTTTTATGAATAAACTGAATTAGTTATGAAATGAACATGATGAGAATGAAACAAGATCTATACAATACATTGTTGTTCTTTATTTTTCTTTTCTGAATAAATTGAATCGATTCTAAAACTAACATGATGAGAATGAAACAAAATCGATGCGATAAGTTGATGTTCTTCCTTTTTATTTTCTTAATGAACTAAATTTATTTTTAAACAAACAATATGAGAATGAAACAAATCGATGAAATACATTGTTGTTCTTCATTTTTCTATTTTGAGTGAATTGAAATTATTTTGAAACAAACATGATGAAAATGAAACAAGATCAATGCAATACATTGTTGTTTTTATTTATATTTCTTCAATAATATGAATAGAGCAAGATCGATGCAATACATTACTGTCCTTCATTTTGTTTTCTGAATTATATGAATTGATTTTGAAACGAACATGTTGAGAATGAAACAAGATCTATGCGATACATTGTTTTTCTTCATTTTTCTTTTCTAAATGAACAAAATTGATTCTAAAACGAACAAGATGATAAAGAAAAAGATTGATGAAATACATTACTAATCTTCGTTTTTCTATTCTAAATGAACATAATTGATTCTGAAAGGAACTTGATGAGAGTGAAACAAGGTCGGTGCAATACATTGTTGTTCCTCATTTTTCTTTTCTGAATGAACTAAATTGATTTAGTAACGAACATGATTAGAAAGCACCGAGTGAGATCTGAGCAGAGTGAGAGAGTGAATCTTTCTTTTGGTTGATCAATTTTTCTTCTTCTTAATTTCTAAACAAATTGACTTAGGTAGAAGAATGTTTCAACGTAGAGTGAGGTTTAATGTTTTGAATTATTAACCGTTCATTTTTTATTTGAATGATAAGGGGTGACCGATTCCTCCTTAAGACCACAGAATCAACACCCTCTACATGCTTTGTTACACATCCTTTAACCCTCTTTTGTTTTATTTCGTTTTTTTAGTTATGTGGATTGGGCCTTTAACTTAGGTCCAATAGGTAACTAAATTCACACCTTTCTGTTTTCTTTTTATATCCCACTTTTCTTTGTATTTTTTTTACAATAGGCTTTACTTTTTATCCATCTTGCCTATTCATGTATTTGAATTTAACCATTAATCCGTGTTTAGGATACATATTAATCATGTTGAGTCAAAGAAATTAGCTGTGGAGGAGTCGTGTCACTAAACTCGTGAATGGTTAATAAATAATGGAACAGGTTTTGAAGATGAGATGTAACGCTTAACCTAAATAGTCCATGAGCTAGAACGTGATGAACATGATATTGCAATGTTAAACACTTGGGGCAAAAAATGCAAACTAGATGTTGATGATTGGTTAGAAGAATTACGATAATTGAAAGACACATTGGATCAGGATATCTCAAATGAAATTAATAACTTGATCAAACAAATGAAATGCCATCAACAAGAGAAACCTCTTACTATGTCAACTAATATTATTAGAAGCACCTTAGACATGCACATTTAACAAAATTTTAGGGCTTTTAGCCGATGACCCAGTCTTTCTCATTGGCTTACTTGGAATGGGAGGGGTGGGGAAAACTCTATTGGCAATTCTTGTGGAGAATATAATGAAAAGTAAAGGACATTACAAATCAGTGTTTTGGGTCACGGTATCCTTTAATTTTAGCATCTCAAACTTGCAAAGTGATACCGCAAAAAGAATATGTTTGAAGCTCAAAGAAGACGGTGAGAAAATTAGAGCAGAAGAATTGTCTTCAGCATTGGAGAAAAAATTATTTATTATTATTATTATGGATGATAGTTGGAATACGTCAATTTGGACAAGGTGGGAATTCATCCAAGAGTAAACGGGCTTAAAGTGATTATAATAATTTGTTTTAAACATTTTTGTCAACAAATGAGTTCTCTACCCGATCACATAATAACCGTTATACCTCTCAGTTTATGTAAAGTTAAAAGTGGTGATGATGATTGGAAGTTGTTTGTACTAGAAATTGGACATGGTGGAACACCTAAGACACTTATTCTTGAAGGAAAAAATGTTGCAAGATGTACTGTAAAGGGATGTGACGGCTTACCGCTTGGAAATTGTTGGATGGCTGGAACAATGAAAGGTATTGATGATATTCATCAATGGAGCCATGGAGGCATACATTTAAGAAACAAAAATAATGGAAATGGGATAAGAGATGGTAGAAGAATTATTTAAAGTATTAAGACACAGTTATGATAATTTGATGGAAAGTAACTTGCAAGATTGTTTTTTTATATTATGCATTGTTTTTCGTTTCTTAAAGAACATAGTTGATTTTGAAACAAATATGATGAGAATTAACCAAAATCGATGCAATACATTTATGTTCTTCACTTTTCTATTCTGAATGAATTGAATTGATTCTGAAACGAATAAGATGAGAATGAAACAAGATCAGAATGATTCTAGTATGGTCGAAGGGTAGCTTCTTGGTTCGACAGTTCGACAGAGTTAAGCATGAAGTCGAAGGTTGTTCACATGCTTGTGTCAAAGTGTGCATGCTGTAGTGGAAGATGGGTCTAGCATGCAGATGTCGAAGATGCTAGGGTTGTTAGCATGTTAAATTAGGTTTTAGTGTTTAAATCCTAATTTGTTAAGTTAGCTTGTTTATTAAGTTGGCTTGTGTAATGGGCCTTGCTGAAAAAGCCCATTAGTTAGTATGTTAGGTCTTATTATAAATAACATACTAGCCTCTCATCATTGCTAAGCTGCAAATCCTAATTTAGGGTGAGAGAGGTTATTTGTTATTCTTGTAAACTTGTAATCTTGTTTTAAGAGAAAGTAAAAGAATAGCAGTTATAACCAATTCTTGTGTTCCTCTTCTTCCTTGTCCTTTATTCATCCCTTATTTTATACTTTGTTAGTGGCATTGAATTCACAACAAATTGATGCGGTGAGCATGGAGAAGATACCTTCAACAAAGTATGAGATTGAAAAGTTCACCGGAGTGAATGATTTTGGTCTGTGGCGCTTGAAGATGAAAGCCCTACTGGTTCAACAGGGTTTTTTGGAAGCGTTGAAGGGAGAGGCAGCCATGAATGCAGAATTGACGGCAGCGGAGAAGACGAATATGATCGAGAAAGCACACAACGCAATTTTGTTGAGCCTTGGTGATAAGGTTCTCCGGCAGGTATCAAAGGAGATGACGACATCAGGGTTATGGGTGAAACTTGAAAGTTTGTATATGACCAAATCGCTGGTAAATCGACTCTACCTGAAGCAAGCTTTATATTCATTCAAGATGATTGAAGACAAAGTGTTAGCTGAGCAGTTGGATATGTTCAACAAGCTGATTCTTGATCTTGAAAATATTGATGTGAAGATCGATGATGAAGATCAAGCATTGTTACTATTGTGTTCTTTGCCTCGATCACATGCTCACTTCAAAGAAACTCTCCTGTATGGAAGGGAGTCCCTGACCTTTGAAGAAGTTCAATCAACCCTGTATTCTAAGGACTTAAACGAACGAAAGGAGCATAAACCTTCGACTGTCGGCGAAGGTTTGGCCGTTAAAGGAAAACTCTTACGAAAGGATGGTAAGTTTGACAAGAAGAAGGGCAAAAGCCAGTCGAAGTCTTATAGTGGCGAAGCATCTGGCATTCGATGCTATCATTGTAAGAAGGAGGGTCACACAAGAAAGGTGTGCCTGAACGCCTGAAAGATCATGGAGGTAAGGATAGTGGCAATGCAGCCATTGTTCAATATGATTTCGAATCATCTGATGTTCTTGTGGTTTCAAGCAGTGACACGAGAAGAGAGTGGATTATGGATTCAGGTTGCACTTGGCACATGACTCCAAACAAAGACTTGTTCGAGGAATTATGTGATCAAGATGGTGGATCAGTATTGTTGGGAAACAACAAGGCTTGCAAGATTGCAGGTGTTGGATCTGTGAGGTTCAAACTCCATGATGAGTCAATAAGGTTGTTGACTGAAGTCAGGTATGTTCCTGATTTGAAGAGAAATCTACTTTCTCTTGGTGAATTCGACAAGAAAGGATATGTTTTCCAAGGAGAGAAAAGTATCCTAAGAGTCATGAAGGGTTCAAAGGAAGTTTTGAGAGGCGTGAAGAAACAAGGCTTGTATACCCTTGAGGCTAAAGTTGTAAGTGGTTCGACAAATGTTGCATCCACGAAACCTTTGTCGAAGACAGAAATCTGGCACATGAGATTGGGCCATGTTAGTGAAAGGGGTCTGGTCGAATTAGGAAAACAAAATCTGCTTGGTGGAGACAAAGTCGAAAAGCTGAAGTTTTGTGAACCGTGTGTACTTGGAAAATCTTGCAGAGTGATGTTCAACAAAGGCAAACAAACAACACATGGATCCCTTGATTACATCCATGCTGATCTTTGGGGGCCTGCAAGGTGTCCATCACATTCAAGAGCAAGGTATTTTCTATCCATAGTAGATGATTATTCCAGAAAATTATGGGTATTCATCCAGAAGACAAAGGATGAAACTTTTGAGAATTTCAAAAGTTGGAAGACTCTAGTTGAAAATTAGAATGGCAGAAAGGTCAAGAGGTTGAGAACCGACAATGGCCTTGAATTTTGCAATGAGGCATTCGATAGTTTTTGTGCTGCCTCTGGTATTGCAAGGCATAGAACTACTGCAGGTACTCCACAGCAAAATGGTTTGGCTGAAAGGTTTAATCGAACTATTTTGGAGAGAGTCAGATGCATGTTGACTAGTGTTGGACTAAAGGTGTTCTGGGCTGAGGCTGTTTCGACATACACATATCTGATAAACAGATGTTCTTCGACAGCGTTAGATATGGAGACACCTGAAGAAGTTTGGTCGGGACATCCACCAGATCTCGACAAACTGAGAGTATTTGGCTGCGTAGCCTATGCTCACATTAGGCAAGACAAGGTCGAACCTAGAGCTCTGAAATGCGTGTTCATGGGATACCCTGAAGGAGTCAAAGCTTATAGGCTATGGTGCCTAGAGCCAGGTCACAGGAGGTGTATCACCAGTCGAGATGTAGTTTTCAATGAAGCTGAAATGGCTTTTAAGAAAATTGTTGATGTTGGTCGAAGTACAGAAACAATCTGACGAAGAGCTGGAACAGGTAGAGATTCCTGTTGAGGTGGAGCATGTTGATGCTGAATTGCATATCCCTGATGAAGTCAAAGAAGAAGCAGAAGATGCTGAGGAAGTTGAGGAAACTGACGATGACTACCTATTATCGAGAGATAGGTCGAGAAGAGTCATAAAGGCACCTTAGAGACTTGGGTATGCAGATCTTATAGCTTATCCTTAATCTCTGCAAGTGAGGTTCTAGACGAAGAACCTAGAGACTACAAGGAAGTTATGAGGAGTCGAAATAAGACTGAATGGATGAAAGCCATGGATGATGAGATGAAATCCCTTCATGATAATCACACTTGGGAACTGATCAAGAAACCTGCTGGGGCAAGGTTAGTCAGCTGTAAATGGATTTTCAAAGTTAAGGAAGGAATTGAAGGAGTGACGTCGAAAAGATACAAGGCAAGGTTAGTTGCAAGGGGTTTCACTCAGAAAGAAGGTGTCGACTTCAATGATGTGTTTTCTCCTGTTGTGAAGCATAGGTCCATTCGAATGTTACTTGTCATGGTGGCACAGTTCGATCTTGAACTGGAACAGATGGATGTGAAGACTGCATTCTTGTATGGTGATCTAGATGAAACGATCCTGATGAGGCAACCTGAAGGGTATGTCGAAAAGGGGAAGGAAGATTGTGTGTGCAAGTTAAAGAGATATTTGTATGGGCTGAAACAATCTCCTCGACAGTGGAATAGGAGATTCGACAAGTTCATGGCACGCATAAGTTTCATTAGAAGTTAGTTCAACCACAGCGTTTACTTCAGATTTCGACCTGGTAATTCATTGGTTATTTTGTTGCTTTATGTGGATGATATTCTCATAGCAAGCAACAATGTTGAAGATGTGACGAGGGTGAAGGTTGAACTCAATAAGGAGTTCGATATGAAGGATCTGGGAGCTGCTTCCAGGATTCTTGGAATTGACATTCAAAGAGATAGAAAGAAGTCAAAGTTTTGCTTATCTCAAGAGGCATATCTACGAAAGATTCTCGAAAAGTTTGGTATGTCGAATTCGAAGCCATTTGTGACTCCAACAAACCCTCAATTCAAGCTGAGTATTGATCAGTGTCCCAGTACTGATGTTGAAAGAGCCTATATGAATAGCATTCCGTATGCTAATATAGTTGGTTCTTTGATGTATGCTATGGTCTGTACCAGACCCGACATAGCATATGCAGTAAGTCTTGTAAGCAGGTACATGGCGAATCCTGGAAAGGCTCACTGGCAAGCATTGAAGTGGATTTTAAGGTACATAAATGGGTCTCTAAACAGAGTCCTAATTTATGGTGGAGCCTTTGGTGAAGATAGTAAAGCAGTAATAAAAGGATATGTCGACTCTGATTATGCAGTTTGTATGGATTCCAGAAAATCTATTTCTGGATATGTTTTCACTATGTTTGGCACTACAATTAGTTGGAAAGCAACACTTCAGAAGGTTGTTGCTCTATCAACCACTGAAGCGGAGTATATTGCCCTAACTGAAGCTGTGAAAGAAGAATTGTGGCTTGAAGGTTTTGCGAAGGAGCTAAAACTTCAAGGTCGAGGTATCACTGTTAAATGTGATAGTCAGAGTGCAATACACCTGTCGAAGAATTCAGCCTATCATGAGCGAACTAAGCACATTGATGTGAGGCTGCATTTCGTTAGAGGAGTAATCGAGCGTGGAGAAGTCCAAGTTGGTTTTGACTGAAGACAATGCTGCTGATATGATCACCAAGACATTGCCGAGTTGCATGTTTTTCCACTGTATGCAGTTGATAAAGCTGCATGAAGAAAGCTAGTTTGTTCCCTTGATGTAGTAGAGTTATAGATCCAAGGTGGAGAGTTGTGAGATATTGGATCGAACACTAGTATGGTCGAAGGGTAGCTTCTTGGTTCGACAGTTTGACAGAGTTAAGCATGAAGTCGAAGGTTGTTCACATGCTGGTGTCAAAGTGTGCATGCTGTAGTCGAAGATGGGTCTAGCATGCAGATGTCGAAGATGCTAGGGTTGTTAGCATGTTAAATTAGATTTTAGTTTTTAAACCATAATTTGTTAAGTTAGCTTGTTTATTAAGTTGGCTTGTGTAATGGGCCTTGCTGAAAAAGCCCATTAGTTAGTATGTTAGGTCTTATTATAAATAACATACTGGCCTCTCATCATTGCTAAGCTGCAAATCCTAATTTAGGGTGAGAGAGGTTATTTGTTATTCTTGTAAACTTGTAATCTTGTTTTAAGAGAAAGTAAAAGAATAGCAGTTATAACCAATCTTGTGTTCCTCTTCTTCCTTGTCCTTTATTCATCCCTTATTTTATACTTTGTTCGTGGCATTGATTTCACAACAGAATATGATGAGAATGAAACAGGATAGATGCAATACATTGATGTTCATGAACTTTCTTTTCTGAATGATATGAATTGATTCTCAAAATGAAACAAGATTGATGCAATACATTATTGTTCGTCATTTTTCTTTTCTGAATGATATAATTTGATTCTGAAACAAACATAATGAGAATTGAACAAGATTGATGCATTTCATTTTTTTCTGTATGAACTGGTTTTATTCTGAAATGAAAATAATGAGAATGAAACAAGATGGATGCAATACATTGTTGTTCTTTTTTTTCTTTTATAAATGAATTTAATTGATTTTGAAACGAACATGATGAGAATGAAACAAGATTGATGCATTACATTGTTCTTATTCATTTTTCATTTTAGAATGAACTGAATTAATTCTGAAACAAAATGATGGGAATGAAACAAGATCTATGCAATACATTATTGTTCTTCATATTTATTTTATGAATAAACTGAATTAGTTATGTAATGAACATGATGAGAATGAAACAAGATCTATACAATACATTGTTGTTCTTTATTTTTCTTTTCTGAATAAACTGATTCGATTCTGAAACTAACATGATGAGAATGAAGCAAAATCGATACGATACGTTGATGTTCTTCCTTTTTATTTTCTTAATGAACTAAATTGATATTTAAACAAACATTATGAGAATGAAACAAATCGATGAAATACATTGTTGTTCTTCATTTTTCTATTTTGAGTGAATTGAAATTATTTTGAAACAAACATGATGAAAATGAAACAAGATCAATGCAATACATTGTTGTCTTTATTTTTATTTTTGGAATGATATGAATTGAACAAGATCGATGCAATACAATATTGTCCTTCATTTTGTTTTCTGAATTATATGAATTGATTCTGAAACGAACATGTTGAGAATGAAACAAGATCGATGCAATACATTTTCGTTCTTCATTTTTTTTCCTGTATGAACTGAATAGATTCTGAAATGAAAATGATGAGAATGAAACAAGATGGATTCAATAAATTGTTGTTCTTCTTTTTTATTTTCTAAATGATATGAATTGTTTCTGAAATGAACATGATGAGAGTGAAACAAGATCGATGCAATATATTGTTGTTCTTCATTTTTCTTTTCTAAATGATATGGATTGATACCAAAAATAAAAGAAGAACGATGCAATACATTATTTTCCTTCATTTTTCTCTTCAGAATGATATGAATTAATTCTGAAATGAACATGTTGAAAATGAAATCGATCCAATACGTTGATGTTATTCATTTTCTTTTCTATATGAAATGAATTGATTTTGAAACGAAAATGATGAGAATGAAACAAAATGGATGCAATAAATTGTTGTTCTTTAGTTTTATTCTATTAATGAACTAAATTGATTCTGAAACGAAATGATAGGAATGAAACAAGATCGATGTAATACATTGCTTATCTTATTTTTTCTTTTATGAATAAACTGATTTGGATCCGAAAAAAACATGATGAGAATGAAGGAAGACCGAAGCAATACTTTGTTGTTCTTCATTTTTCTTTTCTTAATGAACTGAATTGATTTTGAAACGAACATGATGAAAATGAAAGAAGATCGATGCGATACATTAAAGTTCTTCATTTATCTTTTCTGAATATTATGAATTAATTATGAAATGAAAATGATGAGAATGAACTCCCTTCCATGCTTTGTTACACTCCCCTTTAACTCTTTTTTTATTTGCTTTGTGGATTGGGCCTGGAACTTGGATCCAATGGGTTATTAAATTCACACCCTTCTGTTTGATTATTATGTTCCATTTTCCTTTGTTTTTTAAATTTTCTTTTCATTTATTTGATTTAGTTTTTATTTGTTTTAAATTTGTATTTTTTTAAAATAGACTTTGTTTTTTGTTGATGTTTTAGATGATGACACAGTCTTTCTCATTGGCATACTTAGAATGAGAGGTGGGGAAAAAGTAAAGGAAGTTTCAAAGATGTGTTTTGGGTCACTATATCCCCTAATTTTAGAATTTTAAACCTGCAAAGTAATATCACAAAAAGAATACCTTTGAAGCTCGACGAAGAGGATGACAACATTAGAGCAGAATAATTGTCTTCAGCATTAGAGAAGAAAAAAGACGTTATTATTTTGGATGATGTTTGGAATACATCGATTTTGGATAAGGTGCAAATTCATCCAAGAGTAAACAGGCTTAAAGTGATTATAACAACTCATTTTAAACATCTTTGTCAACAAATGAGATATCCACTTGATAACATAATAACCGTTATACCTCTTAGTTCCTGTAAAGTTAAAAGTGGTGATGAAGATCAGAAGTTATTTATACTAGAACTTAGACATGGTGGAACACCTAAGACACTTCTGCTTGAAGTAGAAAATATTGCAAGATGTATTGTAAAGAGATGTGAGGGCTTAACGCAAGGAAATTGTTGGATGGCTAGAACAATGAAAAGTAATGATGATATTTATCAATGGAGGCACACATTTAAGAAACAAAAAAACTAGAAAATGGGACAAGAGATGGTAGAAGAACTCTTTAAGATATAAATACGCAGTTATGATAATTTGATGGAAAGCAACTTACAAGACTGTTTTTTATATTATGCACTGTTTTTCTTTTCTGAATGAACTGAATTGATTTTGAAACGAACATGATGAGAATGAAATAAGATCGATGGAATACATTGAACTGAATTCTTTTTGAAACAAACATGATGAGAATGAAACAACATCGATGCAATACATTGCTATTCTTCATTAATCTATTTTGAATGAACTGAATTGTTTACCTAAACGAACATGATGAGAGTGAAACAAGATCGATGCAATACATTATTGTTCTTCAACTTTCTTTTCTGAATAAATTTAATTTATTCCGAAACAAAAATGATGAGAATGAAACAAGATAAATGCAATAAATCTTGTTTGTTATTTTTATTTTCTGAATTAACTAAATTGATTCTAAACCGAACATGATGAAATTGAAACAAGATCGACGCAAAACATTGTTGTTCTTCATTTTTCTATTCTGAATCAATTGAATTAATTCTGAAACAAACACGATGAGATTCAAAAAAGATCGATGCAATATATTGCTTTTTTCATTTTTCTTTTCTTAATGAACTTAATTGATTCCGAAATGAACACGATGATAATGAAACAAGATCGATGCAATACATTGTTGTTCTTCATTTTTATTTTCTGAATGAACTGAATTGATTCAGAAACGAACATGATGAGAATGAAACATGATCGATGCAATACATTATTGTTCTTCATTTTTCTTTTCTAAATGAATTGAATTGATTCTGAAATGAACATGATGAGAATTAAGCGAGTGAGATCTGAGCCGAGTGAGAGAGTGAATTATTCTTTTGGTTGTTCATTGTGTTTTTCTTCTTTTTTGAAAAATCGAATCAAGTAGAAGAAGGGTTGAACGTAGAGTGAGGTTTGGTGTTTTGAATTACTAACCGTTCAGTTTTGGTTTGATTGATGAGGGGCGATCGTTTCCTCTTTAGTCATCTGCCTCTTTTCTTTTTTAATTAAGGTTAGTTTTTATTTTTTTTGAGAAAATTAGTCTTGCTGGATTAGGCCTTAGGCCCACAAAATCAACGCCCTCTCCATAATTTTTTACACCCCCTTTAACTCTTTTTTTTTTTGTGGATTGGGCCTGGAACTTGGATCCAATGGGTTACTAAATTCACACCATTTCGTTTGCTTGTTATGTTCCATTATCCATTGTTTTTTATATTTTATTTTCATTTATGTGATTTAGTTTTTTATTTTTATTAATTTGGTATTTTTTTTACAATAGACTTTTTTTATTGATCTTGCCTATATATGTGTTTGAATTTTACCATTAATCTGTGTTTAGGAAAAATATTAATCATGTCGCATCAAAGACATGAGTTGGGGTTGAGTCATGTCACTAGACTCACAAATGGTTTAAAATGGGAGTGTCGTTATTCTAAATAAAGTGTTCGGGAAGTGTTGGTAGGGTTAAAATAACACGTGACTAAATGCTCCATATATCTTGGGAATTCATAAGAAGTTCACAATAGTACTGCACCAGTTAATCCACGTGCAGTTGTGCCAAGTAAATAAAAAGCATTTTCTATTATACTTTTAATATGTGGATTTATATACTTATCTTCTTCATAAATATCTTTTAAAAAGAAATATCTAAATTTTAGCTTCATCTATTTTTGAAACAATGGAACGGGTTTTGAAGATGAGATGCATCACTTAACCCATGTAGTTCATGAGCTAGAACGTGATGAACATGATATGGCAATGTTAAAGACTTAGGGCAAAAAGTGCAATCCAGATGTTGATGATTGGGTAGAAGAATTATGTTAATTGAAAGATATTTTGGATAGTCTAGATATCTCAAATGACATTTATGACGTAACTGACTTGATCAAACAAATGAAATGCCATGAAGAAGAGAAACCTCTTACTATGTCAACAGATTTTATTAGGATCATCTTAGACATGCACATTCAAGAAATTCTGAGGCTTTTAGACGATGACACAATCTTTTTCATTGGCATATTTGGAATGAGAGGGGTGGGGAAAACTCTATTTGCAACTCTTGTGGAGAATGTAGTGAAAAGTAGAGGACGTTTCCAATAAGTGTTTTGGGTCACAGTATCCTTAAATTTAGCATCTCAAACCTGCAAAGTGATATCGCCAAAAGAATAAGTTTGAAGTTCGACAAAGAGGATTATACAATAAGAGCATAAGTATGGTCTTCAGCGTTGGAAAAAAAAGATGTTGTTATTATTTTGGATGATGTTTGGAATACATCGATTTTGACAAGGTGGGAATTCATCCAAGAGTAAACGGGCTTAAAGTGATTATAATAACTCGTTTTAAACAACTTTGTCAACAAATGTGTTATCTACCCGATCACATAATAACTGTTATACCTCTCAATTTCTGTAAAGTTAAAAGTGGTAATGAAGATTGAAAGTTGTTTATACTAGAACTTGGACATGGTGTAACACCTAAGACACTTCTGCTTGAAGTAAAAATTATTGCAAGATGTATTGTAAAGAGATTTGAGGGCTTACCGCTTGGAATTTATGGGATGACTAGAACAATGAAAGGTATTAATAATATTCATCAACAGAGGCATACATTTAATAAACAAAAAAAATGTGAAATGGGACAAGAGATGGTAAAAGAAGTCTTTAAAGTATTAAGACGCATTTATGATAATTTGATGGAAAGCAACTTGTAAGACTGTTTTTTGTATTTTGTACTATTTTTCTTTTTTGAATGAAATGAATTGATTATGAAACGAATATGATGTGAATGAAACAAGGTCATTGCAATACATTTATGTTCTTCCTTCTTCTTTTCAGAATGAACTTAATTGACTTTGAAACAAACCTGATGAAAATGAAACAAGAATGATGCAATACATTGTTGTTATTCCTTTTTCTTTTCTGTATGAACTGAAATGATTCTAAAACGAACATGATGAGAATGAAATAAAATCGGTGTGAAACATTGGTGTTCTTCTTTTCAATTTCTGAATGAACTGAATTGATTCTAAAATTTATATGATGAGAATGAAACAAGATCGATGCAACACATTGTTGTTCTTCATTTTTCTTTTCTGAAAGATATGAATTGACTATGAAAAATGAAACAAGATGGATGCAATACGTTATTGTCCTTCATTTTTCTTTCCTGAATGATTTAAATTAATTCTAAAACAAACATGATGATAATGAAACAAGATCAATGCAATACATTGTTGTTCTTCATTTTTCTTTTCTGTATGAACCTAATTGATTCTGAAACGAAAATGATGAGAATGAAACAAGATGGATGGAATACATTGCTATTATTCGTTTTTCTTTTATGAATGAACCGAAATGATTATGAAACGAACATGATGAGAATGAAACAAGATCGATGAAATACATTTTTGATCTTCATTTTTCTTTTTTGGATGAACTGAATTGATTCTCTAACGAAATGACTAAAATGAAACAAGATCAATGGAATACATTGTTGTTCATCATTTTTCTTTTATGAATGAATTGAATTGGTTCTGAAACAAGCATGAAGAGAATGAAATAAGATCGATGCAATACATTATTTTTCTTCATTTTTCTATTCTATATGAACTGAATTAATTCTGAAGAGAACATGATGAGAATGAAACTAGATCGATGCGATGCATTGTCGTTCTTAATTTTTCTTTTCTGAATAATATGAATTGATTTTGAAACGAACATGTAGATAATGAAACAAGATTGATGCAATACATTTATGTTCTTCCTTTTTCTTTTCTGAATGAACTGAAATTATTTTGAATCAAACATGATGAGAATGAAACAACATCAATGCAATACATTGTTGTTCTTCCCTTTTCTTTTCTTAATGAACTGAATTGATTATAAAACAAATATGATGAGAATGAAACAAGATAAATGTAATACATTAGTGTTCTTCTTTTTCATTTTTGTATAAACTGAATTGATTATGAAATGAACATGATGAGAATGAAACAAGAACGATGCAATACATTGTTGTTCTTCAATTTTCTTTTTCTAAATGATATGAATTGACTGTGAAAAATAAAACAAGATGGATGTAATACATTATTGTCCTTCCTTTTCACTTTCTGAATGATATGAAATGATTCAAACACAAACTTGATGAGAATGGAACAAGATCGACGCAATACATTTTTGTTCTTCATTTTTCTTTTATGTATAAACTTAATTGATTCTGAAACGAAAAATAATGAGATTGAAACAAGATGGATGCAATACATTTCTATTATTCATTTTTCTTTTATGAATGAACTAAATTGATTATGAAACGAACATGATGAGAATGAAACAAGATCGATGCAATACATTGTTGTTATTCATTTTTCTTTTTTGAATGAACTGAATTAATTATGAAATGAAATGATGGGAATGATACAAGATCAATGCAATACATTTCTGTTCATCATTTTTCTTTTATGAATGAACTAAATTGGTTCTCAAACGAACATGATGAGAATGAAATAAGATCGACGCAATAGATTGTTGTTATTCATTTTTCTTTTCTGAATGAACTGATTTAAATCTGAAGCAAACATGATGAGAATGAAACTAGATTGATGTGTTACATTTCCGTTCTTAATTTTTCTTTTCTGAATAATATGAATTGATTTTGAAACGAACATGTTGAGAATGTGTCATACCCCAAAATTTGCCCTCCTCTGTTCATCTTCAATGGCTCAAGGTTCAAGGGTTTATTCAAGCAACATTCTCCTAATCGAGGGCTTTTCAAAACTAGGGTTTGCAGTTTATCAATGGATTTTGAATCTCTAAGGTCTCAAATTGATCTCAAGGTATCTCATATGTCTCCAAGCATCTCCATGTCAAAAGTCAAGCTTCCATTCCAAGGATTGCTCACTCAATGACTCAGATGATCAAAAATCGACTATGTTGACCTAAAAGTCAACTATAGTCAAAATACAGTCAAACTTCAAGATTCTTGGTCAACATCAAGTATGCGAGGTTATATCCATCATTTGATCAAAGATTGATCATGACTTATCAATAAAAACTCAGAAAGGAACAAATTCAAAGGTTCAAATTAGGGTTTTTTATAGGAGAAAGTCAATTCAACTTTGACTGGCCATAACTTCCACATGGAGCCTCAAAAATTTCCCAACCAAAGCCTATTCTGAAGGAAATTGGATTCTCTACAACTTTGTCTCTCACAAGGCAAGGCCAGAAATGCACCATTTGAGAGATATGGTACAAAAGATTATAGGTCCTTTTCAAAGGTCAAACGAAAGCAGTTTTTGTCAGAGGGCATATCATTAAGATAAAATCTCCAATTGAAAAATATGTTCCAAAGTGGATTGTAGAGGACATCTTGAGGTTTCCAATAAGTCCTATAACTCTTCCATATCATAAAAATTGAGGGAGATATGCCTTGTCAAAGTTGGTCGATTTTTGGTGGAAAATGTGAGGCAAATAAGATTCAAAATGGATATTTTTTGCAAATGGGCCTAGTCTTTTACGATCCAAACTTGCTTATAAGGGTACTAAGAAGCTCCAAATTCAACCCCACGATTAGTCGATTTTTATTGTATTTTTGGTGAATTTTTATTCATTTAAAAGGCCATTTAAACCAAAATAATTAAAGGAAATATGGGAGATTTGATATGGTTTTGATATTTAATCAAATATAATTGTCCAAGGGCCATTTTCTTTGTCCAAATTCGTGTAAGGCTTGATTAGAGAGAAATTAGCTAAATCTAGACCAAAATAGAAATATTTGAATCAAAAATATTCTCCTTACAATCAAGAGATCAATCATCTAAATGATTGGATTTTGGATCAGTTTGCTAACCTAATTAAATCTATTATAAATAGAGAAGTAGGAAGAGGGGAGAGGGGGATTTTTGCCGCTGCAGAATCGGACTCAAGAACAAAAAAAACTCAAGAATAAGGTGGGTTCGGTTTTGAAGATTGAAGCAGTTTCAAAGGGTTTTGAAGATCCCTTCGCCTTCCCACAGGATCTCTGAAGCGATCCAGATTGCTAACAGGTTGTATAGCGCCCAGAATCACCGTCAGAACACTCACGGTTTGGTGGTTCTTGACTTGTTTCGATTCTGACCTTACAAGCACTATAAATAATATTTGATTGTATATTCTTGTTCGTGTTAATGTACCTTGCATTTCTGGGTAGTTTAATTTGAGTATAAGTTCCGGTACTGTGATCTGCCATGGCTAGGTTTTGAAGCTTTGATTTTGGGTTTTCTTCCTGGAAGCAAAATTAAGCCAAATTAATGGTCGGGTTGCATTCAGGAGACAATTCTATAACGAACCATGGGTTTATCTGGGATTTAGTCACGGTATTTGGTGAGTTGTGTGTCACCAGGCTTTAGCCACGCTTAGAACCGAAGCGAACTGGAAGCTAAGTCGTAGCAGATTTTTCTGGGTGGAGAAGGTGAAGAAGACGATTAGGTGGCAGTGTTATATTGGTGGGATTCAAAATTTGCTGAAGCGCGCGTCTTCCCTTTTGGAGATATTTGAGTTTAATATATTATGTTTGTTGATTAATTGGTTAACAATGAATGAACAACGGCGTAGTGGAAAGGGCGTTTGGGTTCGATACCCAGGCAAGACATTTATTTTTATCCCATTAACCATCTGTTAATCCCATACGCGCAGTTCACTCGCGCATACGATGCGCCATCAGACAACGACTCTCGGATCTCAATGCTGTTTGATCCAGCGTCCCCAGATACGCAAGTCCATCATGGACACTCCCAGGCGCATAGCACAGGATTGATGCCCAGGTTCTTTGTAGATTTTTTTATTTTTATTATTTTTTTATTGAATAATTATTTAAATTAAGTGTTATGTGTAATTTAATTAAGTTATTTAATTAGGGTTAGGAAATTAAACTAGTATTAGGTTAAATTAGGATTAGGGTTATGATTATTATTTTCCCGATTATATCTCCCGATTATTCGACCATCTTGATTTAATTAATTCTAATCAATTCTAATTATAAATCACAAAAATCCAGAAAGGTTATAAGCATTAGGATTTGCCAAATCCTACTGACCAATCAATTTTCTCCTCGATCCGACTATACCTATTAGTCGCATTGGCGAGAAATAAATTTAATCTAATTGATTTATTTGATAATTCCGATTCTTGTCTACTTCTCTCCTCGACCCGACTAAATCTATTAGTCGCAATGACGAGAGATAAAATAATAAAACATCATTAATTAAATTCGTTGTCATGTAATAACCGAACCTATTGGTTATGAGAGGCAATGATAAAATCCTTAATTTAATCACAAAATTTAAAATACATTTTATTTGCTGTCCGCGACGATCGAATCTATCGGTCAGAGTAACCAGCAATACCCCGTATAATCCGTTAACTATAATGATCAAATATATTGATCATCGCATCTAACGGTGACACATCAAATCAGGGTTGTATGCCAAACTTCAAAACATATTCATCTTCAAATCACAAATTCAAAACTACGATAGGCCACTCAAAAAGCCTTTAAAACAACTTCAAACCATATCAAATCAAATTCTAATTCTAAGGCGTACAACCCTGTGCCCGAACTACGTTGACTCTGATTCTCCATAAGGAGATACGTAGGCACTTGGCAACAAGGCGAGTCCCCTTCCCTCTAAATCTCATTTTTCCCGATTTGTTTCCCTTAATTATTAATCCTTGAAAGCATGAACCTTGCCTTAATAATTTTAGCCATAAAACTGTTACCTTAGATTTAAAGCCATAGGAAAGGGTTGAGGGTGCCTAACACCTTCCCTCGACCTGATTATAATAATCTTACCCCGATCTTTTAATTGTGTAGGGTTTCCTATTCGCCCTGGTAGAATAGGTGGCGACCCTAAATCTTTAATTTTTAGGGCAGGTTGCTACAGAATGAAACAAGACTGATGCAATACATTAGTGTTCTTCATCTTTCTTTTCTGAATGAACTAAATTTATTATGAAACGAACATGATGAGAATGAAACAAGATCGATGTAATAAATTATTGTTCATCATTTCTCTTTTCTGAATGAACTGAATTGATTTTGAAACAAATATGATGAGAACGAACCGTGTGAGAGTGTGAATCATTCTTTTGGTATTCATTGTTTTTTTCTTCTTCTTTTTTGAAAAATCGAGTTAGGTAGAAGAAGACTTGAACGTTGAGTTAGGTTTGGTGTTTTGAGTTATTAATTGTTTCATTTTGGTTTGAATGATAAGGGACGACTGTTTCATCCTTAGTCACCCGCCTCTTTTCTTTTATATTAGGATTAGTTTTTGTTTTGTTGAGAAAATTGGTCTAGCTGGATTGGGCCTTAGGCCCATGAAATCAACATCCTCTCCATGCTTTGTTACGCCCCCCTTTAACTCTCTTTTTCTTTTTGTTTTTTTGTTATGTGGATTGGGCCTGGAACTTGGATCCAATGGGTTACTAAATTCACACCCTTTTGTTTGCTTGTTATATCCCACTTTCCTTTGTTTTTTTAATTTTGTTTTCATTTATTTAATTTAGTTTTTTGTTTGTATTAATTTGTATTTTCTTAAAATAGGCTTTATTTTTATTGATCTTGCCTATACATGTATTTGAA
This sequence comes from Vicia villosa, assembly GCF_029867415.1. Taxonomy (NCBI): domain Eukaryota; kingdom Viridiplantae; phylum Streptophyta; class Magnoliopsida; order Fabales; family Fabaceae; genus Vicia; species Vicia villosa. Next base: position 690,691 of record NW_026705313.1, read on the forward strand.
TTTAACCATTAATCCGTGTTTAGAAAACATATTAATCATGTCGCGTGTCAAAGACATGAGATGTGGTGGAGTCATGTCACTAGACTCGTAAATGGTTTAAAATTGGAGTGTTGTTATTGTAAAGAAATGTGTTTTGGAAGTGCTGGTAGGGTTAAAAAAACAATGTCTAAATGCTCCTTATATCTTGGTAATGCATAAGAAGTCCACAACAATATTACACCGGTTAATCCACTTGCAGTTGAGGTACTTATGTGAGCTACCTGAGGACTACTTTTAGGTCATGTCCGAGTATCCAAGTCGGCTGGTAGGAAGGAGACGAATACCACACATGGTCGCGTACCTATGGCACATAAAGGGGCATAACATAGCTAGGATGTGACGCCTAGCTGTGACATGTAACACGACCCTAACCAACGTTTAAATGTGCCATTCATGGCTTGATCATAAAGACGTAAAGAACGTATGTAACAATGGGAAGTCCAAAAGTCACCTATTTAATGAGGTTCTGAGGACTAAATCAAGGTTATAAAAGGGGGCTCCCGCTAGAGGGATAAGCAAGACATTCATTCTTGGAACAAAGTGCATAGTGCATAGTGCACAGATGCTGGCCGTGATCGATAAACTGAGGCAACAAAATGAGACATTACAAGACAGTGTTCAGGTTTTGCAACTTCAAATTTAGGGGGACGCACCACTAGAAGAAGAATTTCTTGAACCACAACCCCTATCCCAAGAAATTTGGGGGGATCAAGTTCTTGACAACATCCGAGCACCGTCGCTCACCATATATGACGACAAATCTGACCCTCAGGAGCATATTATTGTTGTTAATAATCAAATGGCAGTGATAGGCCCTACGAACTATTTAAAGTGCAAACTGCTGGCCGGTACCTTCAAAGAAGTAGCCTTAAGATGGTATATGAGCTTACCTCGGTAATACATTGAGAGCTATCGGGACCTTGCCAAAAAGCTGGTACAACACTTCTCGGCTAATAAGTGTCATACCCTAATTTTGACCCCCCCTGAGATGTCATACCTCCAAATACCTTATCAAACTTAAGACAGGTATTTAGAGCAGTCACTTGTTTGTCTGATACCCCAATCGAGGATGCTCAAGGACAAAGGAGTTCAGGAAAAGGATCAATCAATATGAGATTAACCTTTAATACAATCATAAGACTCAAATGATTCATTCATTCACCTTTGATTGATTAGACACCAGACACCTAGACTCAGGTTTGCTCAGCTAGGGTTTTGAACCCATCAAGAACTAAAATCAGGGACCACATTTGGGAAACCCTAGAAAGCCCCAGGGCATCACTCAAAGGCTTCAATCATCTTCAAATGATCCATATGACAATATCCATAAGGCATTACACTTCAATTCAAGATCTACAGTCATCAATTTCATCTGGTCGACAATTAGGGTTTTTGACCTAATTCACCAAGATAGTTGACTTTTAATCAGGACATGGATCCAAAACTCAAAACATGACTCAAGAACTTCTATTACCTCAATATAATCCATTCACATCATTTATTTGAGGAGGAGAGTTTGATTCATCACAAAAGTCCAAGATTTCACTTCATTTGGAAAAAGTCAACTATGCAAGATCACCTTTGACTTTTAGGATTTTTGGTCAAACCATGACTTTTAAAGATCAATATCATCAATATATGATTATTAAAGTCATTTGGCAAAATAAATTCAAGAAAATTCATCATGGATCAAAAAGTCAGGAATTAGGGTTTTTAAGGGTATTTTGGGAACTCAAAATTTTGCTTACACACTCAAAAAACTCCCAAAATGAAAGTTGTAGATCTTGCAAAATAAAACAACATATTACAATGCAAATTTTTTCAAGAAATCAATCATTTAAGAGATTTGGGATTTTGAAGTTTTAGGTCATAAAAACTTAGAAAAAATTCTAAGTGTTTTTAACCTAGTTTTCTTCAAACTTTGGGTCTGTTTTTCATAATTTTCCCAAGAGATTTTGTAGAAACTCCAAACTAATGAATTGAAATACATGTTAAGGGCTTTCCAAATTGTGATCAACCTTCTCCAAATTCATTTTGAGCTAGGAGTTATGCTTGTTCAAAGTTGGCCTCATGAAGAGAAATTATAGGTCATGTACAATTTGAAACTTTGCAAATTTGTGCAAATGGCTCTACTAATTGATGCTACATGACCCATAATACATCAGTAGAGATACCATACATCCATTTCCACCATGGCATGAGGATTGAAGAATATTCCCAAAACAAGAACATGTGATTATGTAATGATTGCATTTTGAGAATTTATGGCAAATGGATGAATCATCAAAGGAATCTTCTCACCAACCAATTGGAACACTCCTCTGCATCAGAAATGTTCCCCAAGACCAGATAAGATCAATGGATAGGGATCTAGCTCGATTTGGCCATCATTGCATTTTGGAGATTCTTTGAATTTCTTCATGGCCAAGAAACCAAAACTACCTCACTAAGCAAGCTCACTCTCTTCAATCTGTACAGAGATCTTTGCCTATAAATACAAGTGCATTCCTCAGTATTAGACACACCAAAGCAACCATAATTTCTTGCTTTCTCCATTTCTCCCTCTTGCTTATAGTTTTCAAAAGTTCTTTGGCAAGAAGAATCGAATTCTTCAAACCAGGGCTCTTCTTTTGAAAGTAAGCTTTCCAACATCTTAAGAAGGTTCATTGGAGTTGATCCAAGCATCTGGATCACTTATGTAAGTGGGAGAACACCATTGTTTCTTCCATCTTGAGGCTCGTGCAGTTGGAGGTCCATAGAGCAATTCAGAAGGTGTCAAGCTAGTCCAAGCATCCAGACACATTCCTTAGGTTGTAGTGAAGCTATCCAGATGCCTGCAGCACATCTGTAACCACCGAATCACCAACATCCATGATCACTTGAAGCTTAAATAGAAGGTGTCGAGTAGAGAGTTTCCGAGGCATTCAAGTCATAATAAGCATTCAGATAGCATCATTGAGTCACCAGGAAGCTTTTAGGATCATCCATACAAGCCCAGGAGTTCTCCATCAGCCTCACGACCTCCATTTTCAGAGGTAAGTTTCTCAGCCCCATCTCTTTAATTCGTGTACGCTTTTTGTTAAAACTCGATACCATTTCATTCATCATCATCAGAGGATTAAAAACCCTCTATCATTAGTCATTTATACTTCAGCATAGCCATTTAATTTAATTTTCAAATTTTTGGGTTCTTCACATATTTTAGTTAATTCAGTAGATGTAGTTAATATAAATTCATGTTAGCTACATATTTGAAATCGTGAGAGAAATTAGAACAAGTTTGGTGTTTACATCATCTGATTTGGTTGAGAAACGAGAGAGTTGGAATTTCAAATTCATGGAAGCTTGAGGTTGAAGACGAAGATGGTGGTGGCGCGCAAAATTCAAATCCAGGGTTAAAGTTTATTTTATTTTGAATGGTAGTTGTTTTATAAACGACTACATCGTTATAGCCCAGTGGTAAAGAGAGTTTGTGAGAAGCGCGTGCCCAAGGTCTGGGGTTCGAATCCCCCTTGCCCCAGACCTTTTGATTTTATTTTCTTTTTCGCTCTATGCACTTATACAACATATGTATAGCATTGGAGTCCCCACTATGACATCAAGCGCGCGTTGGCTGGTTGGTGTGTGTTTTGAGTACTGGTTCCAAGGGCGTGGGTTCAAACCATGGTGAGGCCAAAACCAATTTTTTACTACTTTTCTTCTTCATTTTCTTTACAACTTCATACAACAAATTAACCAATCAAATAAAAACATTTCTTTTTGATTTTCCATACACTTATCACTTACCATATCTATTTTATGAAGAATAAAAAAAAATCACAAAAAATATTATTTATTTGATATATTTTTATTAGGTTTAAAATAACATATTTTTAAGTATTTTAAAATACTTTAAATATAGTTTTCTCTTGATTTTCAAAACCTAATCTCTTGTAAATATTTTTGTGATAAAACCCTAATCATGTAGGTCTTAATTAGGTATAGACTTTGTCTTAACCCTAATTAAGTTGACTTTTGTCAATTTTCAAAACTGTTTTCAAACTTTAATTAAACAGACGACTAAGGTTTTCAGACAACAAAACCTTATGTCATTTCAAATCTTTCAATTGTTTCTCATAAACAGTAAATAAATTTCTCTGGGCCTCTAATAGAGTGTAAGTCCCAACCCCTTTTCATTTTATTTTTAAATACAGATAATAAAACTGTTTTAATGACGGTATTTCATTTTCAATTAACTGTTTCTTATAAGCAGTAAATAAATCTCTGGGCCTCTATTAGAGTGTAAGACCCAACACCTTCTTTCTTTTCATAGTTTGTTTTCAAAAACTCTTTTTACAAAATCTTCTTTCTGTTTTCAAAACATTCTTCTGGTATTTGAAGGGCATTATTCCCGATGAAACTCTTCAGATACCTATGTGACCTTTGTCCATCTTCACTTCTTCTGTTTTCAAAAACCTTTAACTGTTTATAATAAATATTCAACTGTTATCAATAAAACTGCTGGTAAGGCTTTGTACATACATCTTCAAAGGCCTCCACTCCATCCAGGTTAGGCTTTACAAGCTTTCAATTTACAGTCTTTCTTTAAATTACTGTCAAATATAAACTGTGTATATATTTGTTTAGGACTACGTCTGAGTAAAACCTTAGGACAGTTAAACTATATATATATATATTATAGGACTATGGCCTAGGATTGAGAATGTCTTCCCGGTGAAGGCTCTTTCCTAATTAGAGATCTTTATTTCAAACCCTCAAGATGAATTATTCCCAGTGAAACATCTTGAAAAAGCCTTAGAACCCAAAATAGGACACATCCACCCAAGAAGAATTATTCCCGGTAAAACCTCTTACCCATTTGCTTAGAGCCAAAATAAGTTCAAAACCACATAGCTTTCTCTTGTGCTATAACAAGGACCCTCGATGACCCTCGATTAGCCTCCTCTTGGGCTTTGTACAAGGACCCACAGGCTTCTTAAAAGCATTCCCATCTTCCTCTTGAGCTTGTATACAAGGACCGATCAGGTTTCTTATAAACATAGGAACAGGTCTTTAGTCACCTTTTAGCCTATCCTGGTGAGTTTCTTCCATTCTTTAAACCAGACTTTAAACAAGCTAAGAATGTCTCAATCTCATATTGAGTACACCTTTTGGAATGAGAGACATGGACAGTCTCTGTCACCCTTATCTTCATTAATCTTCCTTAGCAGATTCTAGGATCCATAGTTATCTATCCTTAGTCAGTGTCAGCCTTAATCTTGGGCTTTAAATAAGAAGTCTCAACTAGACAATCTTTCTGCCATAAAAACCCCTGGAAAGGGTCAGCCTCCAAAATCACTCCTTTAAATCCAAATTCCCTGGAAAGGGTTAGCTTCCAAAAATTAAACTTTCAAAATATAAAACTCTCCAGCAGAGTAAAACCCCTAAATAGTCAGCCACAACCTTGGGCTTTGTACAAGGCAGATAATAGAGTCTCCCCAGTGAGTCCTTCATCATCAAGTAGCCACAACCTTGAGCTTTGTACGAGGCAGATAAACCACATTTCCTGTGTCAAAGATTCCTAACCTCTAGGATCTTTTCCCCATAGAGTCATCCATATTCAGTTTCTTTAAGAGTCCGCCACAAGCTTGGGCTTTGTACAAGGCAGAAAATAATGACTTCCCCAGCTAAGAGTCATCCACAACCTTGGGCTTCATACAAGGCACAAAATAGAGTCTCCCAAGGTAGAGTCAGCCACAATTCTGGGCTTCGTACAGAACACAAAACTTCTTAATTTAAGTCAAATTCCCAGTGGAGTTATCTCCCAGAGTCAATAAAAACAATCAAAAAGCCTCAAGCTTGGGCCTCATACAAGCCAGCTAAAAATCAAATCTTTCAAACACTAGGTAGACATAGCTTATCTATATAGAAAGATATTTCTCCTATCTCACCACATTCAAACAAACAAACATTTCAATTTCAATTTCAATTTCAATCATTCTCCCATTTAGGACTTTGAAAGGCTTGCTCTGAGGCAAACACACCCAGACTTGTACATTTTCGCTAATTTGGATGAGAATCTTTCTTTCATTCAAGAGACACGCGACTGGCATACTTGCAAACATACAAGTAAGGTCCCTCTCTTAATGAAATGAATTCAGCTTTTCTGTCACTCTTTTAAATGTTTGTGGTGGAATAGTAGAAATACCTCTCTATAAAGATAATTTCATGTCTCTTTACTGTAAACAGAGATTTAATTCAAGCTTCAACCTTGAGCTTCAAGCAAGGCACCAAAAATATATTAATTTCCCTAATTAGTTCCCCGAACTACAAAAAGCTCTGACTTCCATTAGGGATATGTAGGCATGAGGTTCACAAGGAATCTTAGCGAGTTAATAAAATACCAAAAATAGTCTGTCTGTCTGTCTGTCTTTCTTTTCATTCAATTCTTTCTCTTAACAATCTTTTTGTGATTTTTTTGATTGTCCATAAAATAGATATATTAAATGACAAGTGTGTGAAAAATGAAGTGAAAATGATTTAATTTGATAGGTTAATTAATTAAATGAAGTTGTAAATAAAAATGAAAGGAAAAAGTGGTAAAAATAGGGTTTTGTCTTCACCATGGTTTGAACCCACGCCTTTGCAATTACCAGCTCAAAATAACACCACTGGGCCAACGCGCGCTTGGTGACATAGTAGTGACTCCAAGGCAATATATGTGGTATCAAGTGTATAGAGCAAAAAAAGAAAATAAAATCAAAAGGTCTGGGGCGAGGGGGATTCGAACCCCAGACCTTGGGCACACGCAACACACAAACTCTCTTTACCACTGGGCTATGACGATGTATTCGTTATAGGAATACCTTGTACTAAATATATTTTAAAATTGGTCAGGGATGTTTGAAAATGGCGCGCCAACCTCCATCTTCGTCTTCAACCTCTAGCTCATGGATTTTTGAATTTCCAGATCTCTCAACTCTCAACCAATGGCCAAGGTGTAAACATGAAACTTGTTTTAAATTCACTCACGATTCTAAATATATAACTAACACAAATTTATATTAACTACATCTAATGAATTAACTGAAAAACATGAAGAACCCTAAAACTTAAAAATCAAATTAAATGCCCATACTAAAAGATAAATAGATGATGATAGAGGGTTTTTAATCCTCTGATGATTCTGAGTGAAATGGTATTGAGTTTTAACAAAAAGAGTGCGTGAATTAAAAAGGTGGAGTTCAAGAACTTACCTATGAAAATGGAGGTCGTGTGAATGATGGAAAGCTTCTGGCTTTGAATGGATGATCACAAAAGCTTCCTTGGACCTTGTTGATGCTATCCGGGCACTTGGATTGCTTTGAGAACCTCTGAATTGTTCTACTCGACCCCTCTTGCTTGAGCTTAAAGTGAACATGGAGGTTGATGATTTTGCACCTACATATGAGCTGCGACCATCTAGATAGTTTCACTACACCCCCAGGAATGTGTTTGAATGCTTGGACTTGATTAACACCTTCTGAATTGATCTATATACCTCCAACTGACTTTTCTCCCAAGTGAAAGTGAAGATAGTGTTCTTGCACTTATAGAAGTGATCCAGGTGCTTGAGTCACTTCTAATGAACCTCCTTGAGATGTTAGAATGCTTACTTTCAAAAGAAGAGCTCTGGTTTGAAGAATTCGATTCTTCTTGCCAAAGAACTTTTGAAAACCATAAGCATGAGGGAGAGAAAGAGAAAGCAAGGAATAGAACTTTTGAATGCACTTGTATTTATAGGCAAAAATCTCTGTACAGATTGAAGAGAGTGAGCTTGCTTAGTGAGGTAGTTTTGATTTCTTGGCCATGAAGAAATTCCAGGAATCTTGCAAATGCAATGATGGCAAACTCGAGCCAGCTCCCTATCCATTGATCCTATTTTATCTTAGGGGACATTTCTGATGCAGAGGAGTGTTCCAATTGGTTGGTGAGAAGATTCCTTTGGTGATTCATCCATTTGCCATAAATTCCCAAATGTAATCATTACATAATCACATGTTCTTGTTTTGGGAATATTCTCCAATTCTCATTCCATGGTGAAAATGAATGCATGGCATCTTTTCTTATGTGTTATGGGTCGTGTAGTATCCATTAGTGAAGTCATTTGCACAAATTTGCAAAGTTTCAAAATGGTACATGACCTATAATTTCACTTCATGAGCCCTACTTTGAATCATCATAACTCTTACCTCAAAATGAATTTGGAGAAGGTTGAGGATAATTTTGAAATCCCTTAACATGTACTTCAATTCATTATTTTGGAGTTTCTTCAAAATCATTTGGGAAATTTGTGAAAAACAGGCCCAAAGTTTGAAGAAAACTAGGTTAAAATACTTAGAATTTTTCTAAGTTTTTTATGACCTAAACTTCCAAAGTTCATATCTCTTAAATGATTGATCTCTTGAAAAAAGTTCCCTTGTGAGAAGTTGTTTTATTTGATGAGATCTACAACTTTCATGTTGGAATTTTTTTGAGTTGTGTAGGTGAAATTTTGATATCCATGAACTAGGTCAAAATGCACTAGTTTGACTTTTTGTTGACTTTTTGATCCTTGATGAATTGTCTTGGTTTTCTTTGGTCAAATGACTTAAATAATCATATGCGTATGATATTGACCCTTAAAAGTCATGGTTTGACCAATAATCTCAAAAGTCAAAGGTGATCTTGTACAGTTGACTTTTTCCAGATGAAGTGAAATCTTAGACTTTGGTAATAATTCAAGCTCTCCTCCTCAGATGAGTGATATGAATGGATTATATTGAGGTACTAGAAGCTCTTGAGTCATGTTTTGAGTTATATACCCATGTCCTGATTAAAAATCAACTGTTCGGGTAAATTAGGTCAAAAACCCTAATTGTCGACCAGGTGAAATTGATTACTGTAGATCTTGAATTGAAGTGTAATGTTTAATGGACATTGTCATAAGCATCATTTGAAGATTATTGAATCTCTTGAGTGATGCCTTGGGGCTTTTTAGGGTTTCCCAAATGTGGTCCCTGATCTTAGTCCTTGATGGGCTCAAAACCCTAGCCTGGTGATTTAAACAAACCCTGAGTCCTGATTACTGATTACTGATGTCTAATCATCATAGGTGGGTAAATGAATCATTTGAGTCCCATGATTGTATTAGAAATCCTTCTCATATTGATTGATCCTTTGCCTGAACTCCTTTGTCCTTGAGCATCCTTGATTGGGTACCAGATGAAAGAGTGACTGCTCTGAGTATTTATCTTGAGTTTATGAAATGCCTGAAGGTGTGACATCTCAGGGGGGGTCAAAATTAGGATATGACACTATACTACATAAAACTCACGACGTTCGTTAAACTTGGAAATCTTGGTCTTTTTGAAGATTTTTCGTGTTCTATACTACATAAAAGTCACGAAGTTCGTTAAAGATACAAACTTTGGTATTTTGGAAGCTTTTCATGTGCCATACTACATAGCATTCACAAAGTTTGTAAAACTTGCATACATTGGTATTTTGGAAGATTTTCGTGTGCTATACTGCATAAAATTCACGAAGTTTGTTAAACTTGCAAAGTATGGTATTTTGGAAAATTTTCGTGTGCTATACTATGGTAAAATCATGAATTTCGTTAAACTTGATTATATTGGTATTTTAGAAGTTTTTCGTGTGATATACTACATCAAAGTCATGAAGTTCGTTAAAGTTACAAAATTTGGTCTTTTTGAAGATTTTCGTGTGCTATCTACATCATAGTCACGAATATACCTTAAACTTGCAAAGTTTGTATTTTGCATGATTTCCATGTTATATACTACTTAAAATTCACGAATTTAGGTAAGCTTGCATACATTGGTATTTTGGAAGATTTTATTATGGTATACTACATAAAATTCACGAAGATCGTTAAAGTGGCAAAATTTGATCTTTTCAAAGATTTTCGTGTTCTATACTACATAAAAGTCACGAAGTTGATTAAACTTGCAAAATTTGGTATTTTGGAAGATTTCCGTGGGCTATACTACATAAAATACAAGAAGTTCATTAAACTTGTATACATTTGTATTTTGGAAGATTTTCATGTGCTTGACTACATAAAAGTCACGAAGTTCGCTACACTTGCATACATTAGTATTTTGAAAGATTTTCGTATGCTATACTACATAAAAGTCACGAAGTTTGTTAAACTTGGAAAATTTGGTCTTTTTGAATATTTCTGGGTGTTATACTACATAAAAGTCACGAAGTTCATTAAATTTACAAACTTTGGTATGTTGGAAGATTTACATGTGGTATAATACGTAACATTCACAAAGTTTGTTAAACCTGCATACATTGGTATTTTGAAAGATTTTGGTCTTTTTGAAGATTTCTGCGTGTTATACTACATAAAAGTCACGAAGTTCGTTAAATTTACAAACTTTGGTATGTTGGAAGATTTACATGTGGTATTATACGTAACATTCACAAAGTTTCGTTAAACTTACAAAATTTTGTCTTTTTGAAGATTTGCGTGTGCTATACTACATAAAAGTCACGAAGTTCCTTAAACAAGCAAAGTTTTATATTTTGGTTGATTTTCGTGTGATATACTACATAAAAGTCACGAAGTTAGTTAAGCTTATATACATTGGTATTTTGGAAGGTTTTTGTATGCAATACTATAAAAAGTCACGAAGATCGTTAAACTGGCAAACTTTGGTCTTTTTGAAGATTTCTGTGTGCTATATATTACATAAAAGTCAAGAAGTTTGTTAAACTCGAAAACTCTAGTATTTTGAAAGATTTCCGTGTGCTATACTACATAAAAGTCACGACGTTCGTTAGACTTGGAAATCTTGGTGTTTTTGATGATTTTTCGTGTTCTATACTATATAAAAGTCACGAAGTTCGTTAAAGATACAAACTTTGGTATTTTGGAAGATTTTCATGTGCCATACTACATAGCATTCACAAAGTTTGTTAAACTTGCATACATTGGTATTTTGGAAGATTTTCGTGTGCTATACTGCATAAAATTCAAGAAGTTCGTTAAACTTGTAAAGTTTGGTATTTTGGAAAAATTTTGTGTGCTATACTATGGTAAAATCATGAAGAACGTGTGATATACTATATCAAAGTCATGAAGTTTGTTAAACTTACAAAATTTGGTCTTTTTGAAGATTTTCGTGTGCTATACTACATCAAAGTCACGAATATTCCTTAAATCTGCAAAGTTTGGTATTTTGGATGATTTCCGTGATATATACTACTTAAAAGTCACGAAGTTAGGTAAGCTTGCATACATTGTTATTTTGGAAGATTTTCTTATGGTATACTACATAAAATTCACGAAGATCGTTAAAGTGGCAAAATTTGTTCTTTTCAAAGATTTTCGTGTGCTATACTACATAAAAGCCACGAAGTTCATTAACTTGCAAAATTTGGTATTTTGGAAGATATCCGTGAGCTACTACATAAAATACAGGAAGTTCGTTAAACTTGTATACATTTGTATTTTGGAAGATTTTCGTGTGCTTGACTACATAAAAGTCACGAAGTTCGTTAAACTTTCAAATTTGGTCTTTTTGAAGATTTTTGTGTGCTATACCACCTAAAAGTCACAAAGTTCGCTACACTTGCATACATTAGTATTTTGAAAGATTTTTCGTATGTTATACTACATAAAAGTCACGAAGTTTGTTAAACTTGGAAATTTTGGTCTTTTTGAAGATTTTCGTGTGTTATACTACATAAAAGTCATGAAGTTCGTTAAATTTACAAACTTTGGTATGTTGGAAGATTTACATGTGCTATAATACATAACATTCACTAAGTTCGTTAAACCTGCATACATTGGTATTTTGAAATATTTTGATGTGCTGTACATACACAAAAGTCACGAAGTTCATTAATCTTGCAAAGTTTGGTATTTTGGAAGATTTTTTTGTGCTATACTATATAAAATTCACGAAGTTCGTCAAATTTAAAAACATTGGAATTTTTGAAGTTTTTCGTGTGATATACTACATAAAAGTCCCGAAGTACGTTAAACTTACAAAATTTTGTCTTTTTGAAGATTTGCGTGTGCTATACTACATAAAACTCACGAAGTTCCTTAAACTTACAAAGTTTTGTATTTTGGTTGATTTTCGTGTGATATACTACATATAAGTCACGAAGTTTGTTAAGCTTATATATATTGGTATTTTGGAAGGTTTTTGTATGCAATACAATATAAAAGTCACGAAGATCGTTAAACTGGCAAACTTTGGTCTTTTTGAAGATTTCCGTGTGCTATATATTACATAAAAGTGAAGAAGTTTGTTAAACTTGAAAACTTTAGTATTTTTGGAAGAATTCCGTGTTCTATACTACATAAAAGTCACGAAGTTCGTTAAAGATACAAACTTTGGTATTTTGGAAGATTTTTATGTGCCATACTACATAGCATTCACAAAGTTTGTTAAACTTGCATACATTGATATTTTGGAAGATTTTCGTGAGCTATACTGCATAAAATTCACGAAGTTTGTTAAACTTGCAAAGTTTGGTATTTTGGAAAATTTTCGTCTGCTATACTATGGTAAAATCATGAAGTTCGTTAAAGTTGATTATATTGGTATTTTAGAAGTTTTTCGTGTGATATACTACATCAAATTCATGAAGTTCGTATAACTTATAAAATTTGGTATTTTGAAGATTTTCGTGTGATATTTACATCATAGTCACGAATATTCCTTAAACTTGCAAAGATTGGTATTTTGCATGATTTCCGTGTTATATACTACTTAAAAGTCATGAATTTAAGTAAGCTTGCATACATTGGTATTTTGGATGATTTTATCATGGTATACTACATAAAATTCACGAAGATCGTTAAAGTGGCAAAATTTGATCTTTTCAAAGATTTTTGTGTTCTATACTACATAAAAGTCACGAAGTTCATTAAACTTGCAAAATTTGGTATTTTGGAAGATTTTCGTGGGCTATACTACATAAAATACAAGAAGTTCATTAAACTTAATACATTTGTATTTTGGAAGATTTTCGTGTGCTTTACTACATAAAAGTCACGAAGTTCGATAAACTTTCAAATTTTGGTCTTTTTGAAGATTTCCATGTGCTATACCACATAAAAGTCACAAACTTCGCTACACTTGCATACATTAGTATTTTGAAAGATTTTCGTATGCTATACTACATAAAAGTCACGAAGTTCGTTAAACTTGGAAAATTTGGTCTTTTTGAAGATTTCCGTGTGTTATACTACATAAAAGTCACGAAAAACGTTAAATTTACAAACTTTGGTATGTTTGAAGATTTACATGTGCTATAATACATAACATTCACAAAGCTCGTTAAACTTGCATACATTGGTATTTTGGAATATTTTGATGTGCTATACTTACACAAAAGTCACGAAGTTCAGTAATCTTGCAAAGTTTGGTATTTTGGAAGATTTTTTTGTGTTATACTAGATAAAAGTCACGAAGTTCGTTAAATTTAAAAACATTGGAATTTTTGAAGTTTTTCGTGTGATATACTACATAAAAGTCACGAAGTTCGTTAAACTTACAAAATTTTGTCTTTTTGAAGATTTTCGTGTGCTATACTACATAAAACTCACGAAGTTCCCTAAATATGCAAAGTTTTGTATTTTGGTTGATTTTCGTGTGATATATTACATAAAAGTCATGAACTTAGTTTAGCTTGTGTACATTGGTATTTTGGAAGGTTTTTGTATGCTATACTATATAAAAGTCATAAAGATCGTTAAACTGGCAAAATTTGGTCTTTTTGAAGATTTTCGTGTGCTATATACTACATTAAAGTCACGAAGTTTGTTAAACTTGAAAACTTTAGTATTTTTGGAAGAATTCCGTGTTCTATACTACATTAAAGTCACGACTTTTGTTAAACTTGGAAATTTTGGTCTTTTTGAAGATTTTTTGTGTTCTATACTACATAAAAGTCACGAAGTTCGTTAAAGTTACAAACTTTGATATTTTGAAGATTCTCATGTGCCATACTACATAGCATTCACAAAGTTTGTTAAACTTGCATACATTGATATTTTGGAAGATTTTTGTGTGCTATACTGCATAAAATTCACGAAGTTTGTTAAACTTGCAAAGTTTGGTATTTTGGAAGATTTTCGTGTGCTATACTATGGTAAAAGTCACGAAGTTCGTTAAACTTGATTATATTGGTATTTTAGAAGTTTTTCGTGTGATATACTACATCAAAGTCATGAAGTTCGTTAAACTTACAAAATTTGGTCTTTTTGAAGATTTTCGTGTGCTATCTACATCAAAGTCACGAATATTCCTTAAACTTGCAAAGTTTGGTATTTTGCATGATTTCCATGTTATGTACTACTTAAAAGTCACGAAGTTAGGTAAGGTTGCATACATTGGTATTTTGGAAGATTTTCTTATGGTATACTACATAAAATTCACGAAGATTGTTAAAGTAGAAAAATTTGATCTTTTTAAAGATTTTCGTGTTCAATACTACATAAAAGTCACGAAGTTCATTAAACTTGCAAAATTTGGTATTTTGGAAGATTTCCTTGGGCTATACTACATTAAATACAAGAAGTTTGTTGAACTTGTATACATTTGTATTTTCGAAGATTTTCGTGTGCTTTACTACATAAAAGTCACGAAGTTCGTTAAACTTTCAAATTTTGGTCTTGTTGAAGATTTCCGTGTGCTAAACTACATAAAAATCGCAAAGTTCGCTACACTTGCATACATTAGTATTTTCAAAGATTTTCGTATGCTATACTACATAAAAGTCACGAAGTTTGTTAAACTTGAAAAATTTGGTCTTTTTGAAGATTTCTGTGTGTTATACTACATAAAAGTCACGAAGTTCGTTAAATTTACAAACTTTGGTATGTTGGAAGATTTACATGTGCTATAATACATAAAATTCACAAAGTTCTTTAAACTTGCATACATTGGTATTTTGGAAGATTTTGATGTGCTAAACTTACACAAAAGTCACGAAGTTCGTTAATCATGCAAAGTTTGGTATTTTGGAAGATTTTTTTTGTGCTATACTATATAAAAGTCACAAAATTCGTTAAATTTGAAAACATTGGAATTTTTGAAGATTTTCGTGTGCTATACTACATAAAACTCACGAAGTTCCTTAAACTTGCAAAGTTTTGTATTTTGTTTGATTTTCGTGTGATATACTACATGAAAGTCACGAAGTTAGTTAAACTTGCAAAGTTTTGTATTTTGGTTGATTTTCGTGTGATATACTACATAAAAGTCGCGAAGATAGTTAAGCTTGTATACAATGGTATTTTGGAAGGTTTTCGTGTGCTATACTATATAAAAGTCGCGAAGATCGTTAAACTGGCATATTTTGTTCTTTTTGAAGATTTTCGTGTGCTATATACTACATAAAAGTCACGAAGTTTGTTAAACTTGAAAACTATGGTATTTTGGAAGATTTTCATGTGGTATACTACATTAAAGTCAAGACGTTCGTTAAACTTGGAAATTTTATTCTTTTGGAAGGTTTTTTCGTGTTCTATACTACATAAAAGTCACGAAGATCGTTAAACTTACAAACTTCTGTATTTTGGAAGATTTTCACGTGCCATACTACATAGCATTCACAAAGTTTGTTAAACTTGTATACATTGGTATATTGGAAGATTTTCGTGTGCTATACTGCATAAAATTCACGAAGTTCATTAAACTTTCAAAGTTTGGTATTTTGGAAGATTTTCATGTGTTATACTATGGAAAAGTCAAAAGTTCGTTAAACTGTATTATATTGGTATTTTAGAAGTTTTTCGTGTGATATACTACATCAAAGTCACGAAGTTCGTTAAACTTACAAAATTTGGTCTTTTTGAAGATTTTCGTGTGCTATACTACATCAAAGTCACGAATATTACTTAAACTTGAAAGTTTGGTATTTTGCATGATTTCCGTGTTATATACTACTTAAAAGTCATGAAGTTAGGTAAGCTTGCATACATTGGTATTTTGGAAGATTTTCTTATGGTATACTACCTAAAATTCACAAAGATTGTTAAAGTGGAAAAATTTGATCTTTTCAAAGATTTTCGTGTTCAATACTACATAAAAGTCACGAAGTTCATTAAACTTGCAAAATTTGGTATTTTGGAAGATTTCTGTGGGCTGTACTACATAAAATACAAGAAGTTCATTAAACTTGTATACATTTGTATTTTGGAAGATTTTCGTGTGCTTTACTACATAAAAGTCACGAAGTTCGTTAAACTTTCAAATTTTGGTCTTTTTAAAGATTTTCGTGTGCTAAACTACATAAAAATTGCAAAGTTCGCTACAATTGCATACATTAGTATTTTGAAAGATTTTCGTATGCTATACTACATAAAAGTCACGAAGTTCGTTAAACTTGGAAAATTTGGTATGTTGGAAGATTTACATGTGCTATAATACATAACATTCACAAAGTTCGTTAAACTTGCATACATTGGTATTTTGGAAGATTATGATGTGCTATACTTACAGAAAAGTCATGAAGTTCGTTAATCATGCAAAGTTTGGTATGTTGGAAGATTTTTTTGTGCTATACTAAATAAAAGTCACGAAATTCGTTAAATTTGAAAACATTGGAATTTTTGAAGAGTTTCGTGTGCTATACTATATAAAACTCACGAAGTTCCTTAAACTTGCAAAGTTTTGTATTTTGTTTGATTTTCGTGTGATATACTACATAAAAGTCACGAAGTTAGTTAAACTTGCAAAGTTTTGTATTTTGGTTGATTTTCGTGTGATATACTACATAAAAGTCACGAAGTTAGTTAAGCTTGTTTACAATTGTATTTTGGAAGGTTTTCGTGTGCTATACTATATAAAAGTCGCGAAGATCGTTAAACTGACATATTTTGTTCTATTTGAAGATTTTCGTGTGCTATATACTACATAAAAGTCACGAAGTTTGTTAAACATGAAAACTATGGTATTTTGGAAGAGTTCCATGTGGTATACTACATTAAAGTCACGACGTTCGTTAAACTTGGAAGATTTAGTCTTTTGGAAGATTTTTCGTGTTCTATACTACATAATAGTCACAAAGTTCGTTAAACTTACAAACTTTTGTATTTTGGAAGATTTTCATGTGCCATACTACATAGCATTCACAAAGTTTGTTAAACTTGTATACATTGGTATTTTGGAAGATTTTTATGTGCTATACTGCATAAAATTCACGAAGTTCGTTAAACTTGCAAAGTTTGGTATTTTGGAAGATTTTCGTGTGCTATACTATGGAAAAGTCATGAAGTTCGTTAAACT
The DNA here is from genome assembly GCF_029867415.1 of Vicia villosa. Taxonomy (NCBI): domain Eukaryota; kingdom Viridiplantae; phylum Streptophyta; class Magnoliopsida; order Fabales; family Fabaceae; genus Vicia; species Vicia villosa. The sequence goes on from NW_026705313.1 coordinate 708,012, forward strand.
TGATTATATTGGTATTTTAGAAGTTGTTCGTGTGATATACTACATCAAAGTCATGAAGTTCGTTAAACTTACAAAATTTGGTCTTTTTGAAGATTTTCGTGTGCTATACTACATCAAAGTCATGAATATTCCTTAAACTTGCAAAGTTTGGTATTTTGCATGATTTTCGTGTTATGTACAACTTAAAAGTCACGAAGTTAGGTAAGGTTGCATACATTGGTATTTTTGAAGATTTTCGTATGGTATATGAAGGATAGAAAAACAGTTAGAAAGGGGGGGGGGGGGTTGAATAAGTGTGACTTTAAAAACTCTTAAGATAAAAACAATGAACACAATATATTTATCCTGGTTCGTTGTTAACGAAACTACTCCAGTCCACCCCCTTAGAGTGATTTACCTCACCTGAGGATTTAATCCACTAATCACACAAGATTACAATGGTTTTCCACTTAGATACCCTCTAAGTCTTCTAGAGTATTCTGATCACAACCTGATCACTCTAGGAACACAATGCTTAGATACCCTCTAAGACTTTCTAGAGAATCCGATCACAACTTGATCTCCTCTAGTTCTTTACAAATGAATGAAACAAATTCTTACAAGAGTTATACAATGCTTCTTAAAAGCTATAATCACAACTGTGATATTTCTCTTAAAGTTTAAGCTTAATCTCACTAAGTTATTACAACAGTAATGAAGTGAGGTTGAAGATGAAGTTTGAGAGCTTTTGAAATTGACAGCGTTTCTGTATGTTTGCGCAAAGTGTTGTGTTCAGCTTCTCATCAGAACTTCTATTTATAGGCGTTTGAGAAGATGACCGTTGGGAGCATTTAATGCGTTGCGTGATCCTTATAGCATTGCATTTAATGTTTCACTCTTTTGTCAACTACCTCGAGCCTTGCTTTTCCTGCTTTAACTGACTTTGTTGTTAACAGCTTCTAACAATCCTTTTGTCAGTCAGCGTAGCCTGCCATCTTGTACTTGCTTCTGATCTGATGTTTGTATAAACCACGTTTGAATATCATCAGAGTCAAACAGCTTGGTGCAGCGCATCTTCTTGTCTTCTGACCTTGAAGTTCTTCTAGCGTGATACCATGAGAACTTCAGTGCTTCTGCTTCTTATCTCAAGTTCTTCTGATGCTTCAATAGACCATGTTCTGATTCTGCTTGACCATCTTCTGATGTCTTGTGAGAGCATGTTCTGATGTTGCATACTTGAACCTTCTGAGTCAGTGCTTCTTGCGCTGATTTTGTGCATACTCTTTATATACTTCCTGAAATGGAAATTGCATAGAATTAGAGTACCACATTATCTCAAGCAAAATTCATATACATTGCTATCATCAAAACTAAGAATATTGATCAGAACAAATCTTGTTCTAACAATCTCCCCCTTTTTGATGATGACAAAAACATATATAAATGATATGAATTTGCAATCAGAATATCAGACGGCTAAAGACAATTACACAGTTATAGCATAAGCATATAAACATAGTGTGTGAATATGTCTCCCCCTGAGATTAACAATCTCCCCCTGAGATAAATAATCTCCCCCTGAAATAAATACTGGAAGAAATTTATAATTAAAGGACTTCCCTGAGTATTTTCCATTTCAGTTGAGACGATCACACATGCTTAGAACTTCAGAACATCCAGAGCTTCTGCTTCTTGCTTCCATAGGACAGCTTCAGAGCTTTGAATTTCTTCTTGAATCATTGCATGCTAGATTGTATCAGAACATTGTTGAATGTACCAGAGCATCATCAGAGCATTTCTACATCCTGAAATGTTTCAGAACAAGCTAAACGACAAAAGTCAGAGCATGAATGAATCAGAACATAAAATATGTATCAGAACATATAGTATGTATCAGAGCACAAAAAAAATTGTATCAGAACATATAAGGGATAAGAATATGTTGGAGCATATTCTATCACAAGAATATCAGAACATTCTTCCTTCTTGCTTCTGATTTTGAAGCTTCACAGCACTCAGCTTGCTTCAATTTCCATGAGCATGTTTCTATATAGAATTGCTTTTCCTCATGTCTTTGCTTCTCATGTTGAGCTTTTTAGAATGTCTTCAATCCTGCAAAAAACTAAAGAACACAGAACTTGCAAATTCTTTTAGAAATGTGGAGACTTACTCCCAGCAACTGATATAGTTAATCAAATCAATTATCACATTTTCTCCCCCTTTTTGTCATAACATCAAAAAACATAAAAGATTCAGATGAAAACAAACAATATGAGAGAAGAAGAGAAAAGATAATTTTCATTGATTTCATCAGAAGAATTATCAGAAGATACAAGAAACAATGCAAGAAAACAGATGCAAGAAACAAAGAGACAACTAAGACTCAAAAGACTACGACTAGCCTAACTTAGACATGATCTTGGCCAGCATGTCGTGAATCCCAGCAGTGCTTTCATTCTGTTTCTTCATGAAGGCTCTAAACTCTTCATGTGCTTCATCATGCTTATCCAGGCGAGAAGCAAGAACATCTTGATTCTGTTGAAGAGCCTTGATAGCGTTCACCAGAACAGAGGGTTCAGCTGAAGAAGATGCACGACTATCATTAAGAGGGATAGCATTCCCAGCAGCAGCATCCAAAGTGAGAATATCATCTTCAGCAGGATGACTTTCAGCATCTTCCATCTCAACATTTGAGTCTGACTCAGAGGCATCTTCAGCATATTCTGGATCAGGGATCTCAGAATCTTCATTCTCCAGAGGTTGAAGAATCTCAGCAAGATTCTTTGGAGAAATGGGAGCAGCAACTTCTGAAGGGTAGACAACTTCGGGAATAACCAAATCTGGTGCTTCCTCAGAAGGATTCACCCTTAGCCAGTTGAATAGCCATTGAAAATCTCCAGTCAAAACCAGATACAGAGGCTTCCAAACACCATAGTCAGGCATGGTTCATCTTCCAACTCATCAACGAACTTCTTCTCCTCAAGAGCTCTCCAGTTTCTGATGGGATGATAGTACTTGCCATCATCAAGATCCAAGCAGTAACCAGAAGATCCAGATGCTTCAGCAATGCATCTTCTCTGGATGTTCATAGCATCCAACTGAAAATCCCTTCTAAAGAGTCTCCATAATCTATTGGTAGCAGTTTGATCCAGCTTGGAGTCATATGCTGCTCTCAAGATTTTCATCCTCTTTCTGAAGCTAAGCTTAAACAACTCAAAGTCTATATCAATAGGTGGTTCAGGAGGATTGAAGGTGAATTTGTATTCAGGGTACAGAAGGCAATAGGGTTTGGATTTTCTGGAGGGTAAGGGATGAGATAGAGAAAGATTAGAAACAGTGCTGGAGGTTGAGGAAGATGGAATATCAGAAGGTGTTGGGGGACAAACATTTAGTGGTTGGGGATTAAGGATAAGAGTGGAAGGAGGTGGTTGGATACTGTTTGGGATGGTGAGGGGATTTTGAGGTTCAGAAGGAGGAGACTTTTTCTGAGAGGAACTAGCAGCTCTTAAGGCACGGAAAGAATCCCTGATACGCTTCTGTTGGAATTCTTTGGAATTTACTTTGTAAGGATCATAAAGGATCTTCTGCTTCTTAGCTTGCTTAGCTTCTTCTTCTGAAGCTTTTCTTTTCAATCTTGCTTCTTTCTTCTTCTGTTCCTTCTGCTGCAACTCGGCCAGAGAAGGAAGAACTCTTCCTCGAATCCATGCAGGATCAACAGAAGATTTAGTTTTGACAGAAGCCTTTAAGAAATGCTTAACAGCCTTGTTAAGCTCTTCTTTGAACAAGGAAGCAAAACCTTCAACAGGAACTCTTCTGGTCAGAATATCTGGAAATATTCTTGGAACAGAAGTTACCTTCTCAATCAGACCCAACCTTTGTAGGTCAAAAGCATTTAGAACGTGTGCTTGAATGACACCAAAGAACCTTGGCGTTCCAACAGTTATCAGAGGTTCCAAGATGTCACTTTCTATCAGAATGTCTGAAATCATTCTGGCGAAAGGAATAGCATTCTTCTTGAAGTCAGGAAACTTCTTGCGTTCTTCATCTCGTGATTCTTCAATATTTGTTTTCAACTATTGAAAAAGAATGCTTGAGATATTGACTTCAAGCCCTTTACCAATGCAGAAGAGAGCATACTTCTGATCATGATTGATGTATGTTGAGGTGAAGGATCGCTTTCTATGATAGAGAGATCCTAGAATAATCTCAGCCCAAACTTTGTAGAACGGTTTCAACCGACCAGTTTGATGAGATGGAATACCAGAAGCAGTGGATATTTCTTTATAAACTGTTTCCCAATAAACTCTACCAGGAAGAGCACCTGTGCTTCCGTCTTCATCCTGTAAGTTATACAACTTTCTGATAAGTTTCTCAGTTATCACAACCTCATGCCCTAAAATGAAAGAGATGACAGCTGTTGGAGTAACTGTTGCATGAACCCAGAAATCCTTTACTAAATCAGGATATATTGGTCCAACCAGCCTACCAAGGTAGTTTGACCAACCCTGTTCCATCGTTTCAGCATTGGTATTGAAACCATGTATCCTTAGATTTTCAAAATCTACTGATGATTCACAAAGAACTTCCAGTTCTGTTGACAGAATAGAGCATGTCTTCAAGGGAGTGTAACCGTATTTGAGACGAACAAGATGAGCATATGACATTTCTTTTCTTGAAGAACTTGATGAAGAAAGCATGAAAATTCACTGATGTTCGGTTACGAACTAGGGTTTATGCAAACAATGAATACGAAAGAAAGAGAGAGATGAATGAAAAGAGAGAGAAAAAAATGATATGAATGTGGAGATGAGTATATAAAGGGACGTATTTGAAATGAAATGCAATACGTGTTTAAATGAATATGATTACAGAAAACGTGGAATCAAATGCATTTAATGAAAGATGACGTTGGGAGAGATAATGTGAAATTAGAAATGATTTGCACAGTTACCTAGGGCGGTGTCTCCTCAACTGTACGCATGCTTGTCCAAAAAGAGTGAACACGTGTTCATCTTCTGGAACAACTGGTGACAGCTGTTTTACTTTAAAAGAGATTCTGAATCAACTTAGATAATGAAGCGTTAGTAATAACAGAATTAGAACTTCTAAATGATCACAATCAGAACTTCTTCTAAGAAGATAGCCAAATACATTTCAGAACTTATCCATACGTCAAAACTTCTCATCTTCTCATTCTGGGCATAAATCCATACTGATATTCTTCAGAATGAACTTAAACCTATCTTCAGCAAGGGGTTTTGTAAAGATATCAGCCCATTGATGGTCTGTATCCACAATTTTTAAAGAAAGAACACCCTTCTGAACATAGTCCATAATGAAATGATGTTTAATCTCAATATGTTTAGCTTTGAAATGTAAGATTGGATTCTTAGATAAACATATAGCAGAAGTATTATCACAGAAGATAGGAATGTTACTCTCATAAATCTGATAATCTTCTAACTGACTCATCATCCAGAGCATATGTGTGCTACAACCAGCAGCAACAACATATTCTGCTTCTGTTGTTGAGAGGGCAATGGTAGCTTGCTTCTTGCTGTACTAGGAGATCAGGTGACTTCTAAGAAATTGACAACTTCCAAAAGTGCTTTTCCTTTCAATTCTATCTCTAGCATAGTCAGCATCACAAAATCCAACTAAGTTGTACTCTTTAGATCTTCTGTAGACTAAACCAACATTAGTAGTACCTTTCAGATACCTCAGAATTCTCTTATCAGCTGTTAAGTGAGATTCTCTAGGATCTGATTGGAATCTTGCACACAAACAAACACTGAATAAAATGTCAGGTCTAGAGGCAGTCAAGTATAGAAGAGATCCAATCATACCTCTGTACAACTTATGATCTACCTTCTTACTTACCTCATCCTTACCTAGGACACACGTTGGATGCATAGGAGTTTTGGCTGCTTTGCTTTCAGAAAGATTAAACTTCTTCAGAAGTTCTTTCACATACTTCGTTTGATGAACATATGTTCCATCAGAAGTTTGATTTATTTGAATCCCAAGGAAGTACTTGAGTTCTCCCATCATACTCATCTCGAACTCAGCCTGCATAGACTTAGCAAACTCCTTTCCAAGTGTAGCATTAGATGTTCCAAAGATAATATCATCAACATAAATTTGACAAATTAAAATATCTTTCTTAAATGTTTTACAGAAGAGAGTAGTATCCACTTGACCTCTAGTGAAACCATTGTTCAGAAGGAAATAACTTAATCTTTCATACCAAGCTCTAGGATCTTGCTTCAATCCATACAATGATTTCTTTAATTTTAAAACATGTTCTGGAGACTTAGAGTCTTCAAAACCAGGAGGTACACATAAACTTCTTCTTCTATATAACCATTTAAGAAGGCACTCTTAACATCCATCTGATATAGAGTGATGTTATGTTGAGTGGTAAAAGAAATCAATAAGCGAATAGATTCTAACCTGGCCACTGGTGCAAAGGTTTCTATATAGTCAATCCCTTCTTGCTAACTATAGCCCTGAGCAACCAATCTGGCTTTGTTTCTTACAACTTCTCCTTTTTCGCTTAGCTTGTTTCTGAAGGCCCACTTTGTACCAATGATGTTAAATCCTTTTGGTCTAGGAACAAGATCCCATACATCATTCCTTGTAAACTAATTTAGTTCTTCTTGCATGGCAATTATCCAGTCTGCATCTTCTAGAGCTTGATCAACAGAAGTTGGCTCGATCAAAGAGACAAGACCTAATTGACATTCTGCAATCTGCATTGTTCTTAAGGAATGCTCTTGTTCTGATAGGATCATCCTTCTTTCCAAGAATGACATCTTTTGGGTGAGCAGATGTGAGTCTAGAAGATCTTCTGACTGTTGGCTCTTCAAAAATTCTGAGATTCTCTAAAGATACAGCAAATTGATCTTCTGATCCTTTGCTTCTGAGATCTTCAGCTTCTGGTACTCTGCTTCTTGGTTCTTCAGCTTCTAATATATCACTATCTAAATCTGCAAAATTCTCAAACTGCTTTGGCTTTTCAAGACCAAGCTTATCATCAAATCTGATATTGATTGATTCTTCTACAACCAATGTTTCAGTATTGTATACTCAGTAGCCTTTAGAGCGTTCAGAATATCCAAGAAGGAAACACTTTTGTGCCTTAGAATTAAACTTACCAAGATGATCTTTAGTATTCAGAATAAAACAGACACATCCAAAAGGATGAAAATATGAAATGTTGGGCTTTCTGTTCTTCCACAATTCGTAAGGAGTCTTATTTAGAATAGGTCTTATAGAGATTCTATTCTGAATATAACATGCAGTATTTATTGCTTCTGCCTAGAAGTGCTTAGCCATATTGGTTTCATTGATCATGGTTCTGGCCATTTCTTGTAGAGTCATATTCTTTCGCTCTACAACTCCATTTTGTTGTGGAGTTCTAGGGCAAGAGAAATCATGGGCAATACCATTTTCTTTGAAGAACTCCTCAAAGAATCTGTTCTCAAATTCGCCACCATGATCACTTTTGACCTTTATGATTTTGCACTCCTTCTCAGATTGAATCTGAGTGCAGAATTCAAAGAACACTGAATGAGACTCATCCTTGTGTTTTAAGAACATTACCCATGTCCAACGGCTATAATAATCTATGATGACTAATCCATATTTCTTCCCTCTGACAGATGCTATTTTAACTGGTCCAAACAGATCAATGTGCAGAAGTTCTAGCGGCCTAGAGGAAGAGATAACATTCTTAGATTTGAATGCAGGTTTGGAGAACTTGCCCTTCTGACATGCTTCGCAAAGAGCATCTGATTTGTATTTCAAATTTGGGAGTCCTCTGATCAGATTTAGTTTGTTAATCTGAGAAATCTTTCTCAAACTAGCATGGCCTAATCTTCTGTGTCAGACCCATTTCTCTTCAGAAACAGACATAAGGCAAGTCACCTTCTGCTTCTCAAGATCAGAAAGATCAATCTTATAAATGTTGTTCTTTCTCTTGCTTGTAAATAGGATTGAGCCATCCTTATGACTTACAGCCTTGCAGGACTTTTGATTGAAGATTATGTCATAACCATTGTCACTTAATTTACTTATGGACAATAAGTTATGCGCTAATCCTTCTACAAGAAGTACATTAGATATGGAAGGAGAGTTACCAGTACTTATGGTTCCAGAGCCAATAATCTTTCCCTTCTGATCTCCTCCAAACTTGACTTCTCCACCAGACTTAAGCACCAGGTCTTGGAACATAGACCTTCTTCCCGTCATGTGTCGCGAGCACCCAGAGTCCAGGTACCATGACATGTTGTGCTTTGTCTTCTTTGCTGCCAAGGATATCTGCAACAGAAATTATCTTCTTCTTAGGTACCCACAACTTCTTGGGTCCTTTCTTGTTAGTTTTCCTCAAGTTCTGATTGAACTTGGGTTTAGCATAATAAACAACAGGAGGTACAGCATGCTATTCCTTAGGTTTAGCAGCATGATATTTTCTAGGTTGTGTCACATGCTTCTTAGTGTGTGTAGCATGAAAGCTTTTGGCATGTGAAGTGAGCCTAATATCATGTGAGTGGCCATATTTGAACTAATCATACAATGGCTTGTATGTGATTTTCATATCATCTACAGGTTCAAATTTGTGTGGGGTATCACCCTCATAGCCAACGCCAATCCTTTTGTTTCCAGAAACACCATATATCATAGAAGCAAGATGACTTCTGCCAATACTTCTAGATAAGAACTTTCTGAAGCTTGAGTCATATTCTTTCAGAATATGATTGAGACTAGGAATGGATTTTTCTGAGTCAGAAGGAGATCCAATATCTTTGGATAATTTTAAAACTTTTTCCTTCAGTTCAGAATTTTCCACTTCCAGCTTCTTATTTTCAGAATAAAATAGATTTTTCAGCTTTTTGTATTTGATACTAAGATGAGCCTTGAGTTCCAGAAGTTATGTTAAACTTGAAACTAACTCTTCTCTAGATAGTTCAAAAAATACCTCTTCAGAATCTGATTCTGATGTAGATTATGATCCATCATCAACTGTGGCCATCAGTGCAATGTTTGCCTGCTCTCCTTCAGAGTCTGATTCTGATTCTGAATTTGAATCATCCCATGTTGCCATAAGACCTTTCTTCTTATGAAACTTCTTCTTGGAATTCTCCTTCTGAAGTTTTGGACACTCATTCTTGTAGTGACCAGGCTCATTGCATTCATAGCATGTGACGTTCTTCTTGTCAGATCTTCTGCTTCCAGAAGATTCTCCTTTTTCAAGCTTCTTAGAACTTCTGAAGTTCTTGAACTTCCTATGCTTGCTCTTCCAGAGTTGGTTTACCCTTCTAGAGATCATGGACAATTCATCTTCTTCTTCTGATTCTGATTCTTCAGAATCTTGTTCTTCTGCCTGAAAAGCGTTAGTGCATTTTTTATAATTGGATTTTAATGCAATAGACTTACCTTTCTTCTGAGGTTCATTAGCATCCAGCTATATTTCATGACTCCTCAGGGCACTGATTAATTTTTCAAGAGAGACTTCATTCAGATTCTTGGCAATTTTGAAAGCAGTCACCATAGGACCCCATCTTCTTGGCAAGCTTCTGATGATCTTCTTGACATGATCAGCCTTGGTGTATCCCTTGTCAAGAACTCTTAATCCAGCAGTTAGCATTTGAAATCTTGAGAACATTTTCTCAATGTTTTCATCATCCTCCATCTTGAAGGCTTCATATTTCTGGATCAAGGCAAGAGCTTTGGTCTCCTTGACTTGGACATTTCCTTCATGAGTCATTTTCAGTGACTCATATATATCATAGGCAGTTTCCCTGTTAGATATCTTCTCATATTCAGCATGAGAGATAGCATTCAGCAAAACAGTCCTACACTTGTGATGATTTTTGAATTGCTTCTTTTGATCATCACTCATTTTTTGTCTCGAGAGCTTTACACCACTAGCTTTCACTGGATGTTTGTAACCATCCACCAGAAGATCCCATAAGTCACCATCTAAACCAAGAAAGTAACTTTCGAGTTTATCTTTCCAATATTCAAAGTTTTCACCATCGAATACTGGTGGTCTAGTGTAGCCATTGTTACCATTTCCATTGTATTGCTCAGCAGAGCCAGATGTAGATGTAGGTGTTGGAGTCTCACCAGCCATCTTGACTTAGCGTTTTTCTCTTCCTGAATCTTTTCTAAACACGGTTAAGTGCTTGCACCTTAGAACCGGCGCTCTGATGCCAATTGAAGGATAGAAAAACACTTAGAAAGGGGGGGTTTGAATAAGTGTGACTTTAAAAACTCTTAAGAAAAAAACAACGAACACAGTATTTTTATCCTGGTTCGTTATTAACGAAACTACTCCAGTTCACCCCCTTAGAGTGATTTACCTCACTTGAGGATTTAATCCACTAATCACACAAGATTACAATGGTTTTCCACTTAGATACCCTCTAAGTCTTCTAGAATATTCTGATCACAACCTGATCACTCTAGGAACACAATGCTTAGATACCCTCTAAGACTTTCTAGAGAATCCGATCACAACTTGATCTCCTCTAGTTCTTTACAAATGAATGTAAACAAATTCTTACAAGAGTTATACGATGCTTCTTAAAAGCTATAATCACAACTGTGATATTTCTCTTAAAGTTTAAGCTTAATCTCAGTAAGTTATTACAACAGTAATGAAGTGAGGTTGAAGATGAAGTTTGAGAGCTTTTGAAATTGACAGCATTTCTGTATGTTTGCGCAAAGTGTTGTGTTCAGCTTCTCATCAGAAATTCTATTTATAGGCGTTTGAGAAGATGACCGTTGGGAGCATTTAATGCGTTGCGTGATCCGTACAACATTGCATTTAATGTTTCACTCTTTTGTCAACTACCTCGAGCCTTGCTTTTCCTGCTTTAACTGACTTTGCTGTTAATAGCTTCTAACGTTCCTTTTGTCAGTCACCGTAGCCTGCCATCTTGTACTTGCTTCTGATCTGATGTTTGAATAAACAACGTTTGAATATCATCAGAGTCAAACAGCTTGGTACAGAGCATCTTCTTGTCTTCTGACCTTGAAGTGCTTCTAGCGTGATATCATGAGAACTTCAGTGCTTCTGCTTCTGATCTCAAGTTCTTCTGATGCTTCAATATACCATGTTCTGATTCTGCTTGGCCATCTTCTGATGTCTTGCGAGAGCATGTTCTGATTTTGCATACTTGAACCTTCTGAGTCAGTGCTTCTTGCGCTGATTTTGTGCATACGCTTTATATATTTCCTGAAATGGAAATTGCATAGAATTAGAGTACCACATTATCTCAAGCAAAATTTATATACATTGTTATCATCAAAACTAAGAATATTGATCAGAACAAATCTTGTTCTAACAGTATACTACATAAAATTCACGAAGATTGTTAAAGTGGAAAAATTTGATCTTTTCAAAGATTTTCGTGTTCATTACTACATAAAAGTCACGAAGTTCATTAAACTTGCAAAATTTGGTATTTGGAAGATTTCCGTGGGATATACTACATAAAATACAAGAAGTTCATTAAACTTGTATACGTTTGTATTTTTGAAGATTTTCGTGTGCTTTAGTACATAAAAGTCACGAAGTTCGTTAAACTTTCAAATTTTGGTCTTTTTGAAGATTTTCGTGTGCTAAATTAAATAAAAATCGCAAAGTTCGCTACACTTGCAAAATTTGGTATTTGGAAGATTTCCGTGGGATATACTACATAAAATACAAGAAGTTCATTAAACTTGTATACGTTTGTATTTTCAAAGATTTTCGTATGCTATACTACGTAAAAGTCACGAAGTTTGTTAAACTTGAAAATTTTGGTCTTTTTGAAGATTTCCGTGTGTTATACAACATAAAAGTCACGAAGTTCGTTAAATTTACAAACTTTGGTATGTTGGAAGATTTACATGTGTTATAATACATAACATTCACAAAGTTCGTTAAACTTGCATACATTGGTATTTTGGAAGATTTTGATGTGCTATACTTACACAAAAGTCACGAAGTTTGTTAATCATGTAAAGTTTGGTATTTTGGAAGATTTTTTTTGTGCTATACTATATAAAAGTCATGAAATTTGTTAAATTTGAAAACATTAGAATTTTTGAAGATTTTCATGTGCTATACTTACACAAAAGTTTTATGTTTTGGTTGATTTTCGTGTGATATACTACATAAAAGTCACGAAGATAGTTAAGCTTGTATACAATGGTATTTTGAAAGGTTTTCGTGTGCTATACTATATAAAAGTCACGAAGATCGTTAAACTGGCATATTTTGTTTATTTTTGAAGAATTTCCTGTGTTATATACTACATAAAAGTCACGAAGTTTGTTAAACTAGAAAACTATGGTATTTTGGAAGATTTCCGTGTGGTATACTATATTAAAGTCACGACGTTCGTTAAACTTGGAAATTTTAGTCTTTTGGAAGGCTTTTTCGTGTTCTATACTACATAAATGTCACGTAGTTCGTTAAACTTACAAACTTTTGTATTTTGGAAGCTTTTCATGTGCCATACTACATAGCATTCACAAAGTTTGTTAAACTTGTATACATTGGTATTTTGGAAGATTTTCGTGTGCTATACTATGGAAAATTCACGAAGTTCGTTAAACTTGCAAAGTTTGGTATTTTAGAAAATTTCCGTGTGCTAAACTATATAAAAATCCCAAAGTTCGCTACACTTGCATACATTAGTACTTTGAAATATTTTCGTATGCTATACTACATTAAGGTCACGAAGTTCGTTAAGCTTGGAAAATTAGGTCTTTTTGAAGATTTCCGTGTGTTATACTACATAAAAGTCATGAAGTTCGTTAAATTTACAAACTTTGGTATGTTGGAAGATTTACATGTGCTATAATACATAACATTCACAAAGTTCGTTAAACTTGCATACATTGGTATTTTGGAAAATTTTGATGTGCTATACTTACACAAAAGTCACGAAGTTCGTTAATCCTGCAAAGTTTGGTATTTTAGAAGATTTTTTTTGTGCTATACTATATAAAAGTCACGAAATTTGTTAAATTGGAAAACATTGGAATTTTTTAAGATTTTCGTGTGCTATACTACATCAAACTCACGAAGTTCCTTAAACTTGCAAAGTTTTGTATTTTGTTTGCTTTTCGTGTGATATACTACATAAAAGTCATGAAGTTAGTTAAACTTGCAAAGTTTTGTATTTTGGTTGATTTTCGTGTGATATACTACATAAAAGTCACAAAGTTCGTTATACTTGCATACATTAGTATTTTGGAAGATTTTGATGTGCTATACTTACACAAAACTCACGAACATCGTTAAACTAGCATATTTTGTTCTTTTTAAAGATTTGAGTGTGCTATATACTACATAAAATTCACGAAGTTTGTTAAACTATGGTATTTTGGAAGATTTCCGTGTGGTATACTACATTAAAGTCACAACGTTTGTTAAACTTGGAAATTTTAGTCTTTTGGAAAAACTTTCGTATTCTATACTGCATAAAATTCACGAAGTTCGTTAAACTTGCAAAGTTCGTTATACTATGGAAAAGTCACCAAGTTCGTTAAACTTGATTATATTAGTATTTTGAAAGATTTTCGTATGCTATACTACATAAAAGTCACGAAGTTCGTTAAACTTGGAAAATTTAGTCTTTTTGAAGATTTTCGTGTGTTATACTACATAAAAGTCATGAAGTTCGTTAAATTTACAAACTTTGGTATGTTGGAATATTTACATGTGCTATAATACATAACATTCACAAAGTTCGTTAAACTTGCATACATTGGTATTTTGGAAGATTTTGATGTGATATACTTACACAAAAGTCACGAAGTTCGTTAATCCTGCAAAGTTTGGTATTTTGGAAGATTTTCGTGTGTTATACTATGGAAAAGTCATGAAGTTCGTTAAACTTGATTATATTGGTATTTTAGAAGTTTTTCGTGTGATATACTTCATCAAAGTCATGAAGTTCGTTAAACTTCATGACTTTGATGTAGTATATTATATTATTTGGTGTTTTTAATAATTATTTGCTGGAGCATCCCGATTTTTATTAATTATATTAGTAATTATATTATTTGGTGTTTTTAATAATTATTTGGTGTTGTTATTACCAGAAGTTTCAAAATTTCTGGTATATTAGCAAACAACTTTCTGGTAGCAAACAACTTGTTACGGTAAAACAGAGTATTTTTTGAAATTTTTGGTAATTTTTCAAAATTTTCGGTAGCCACGTGTGATTTTCAAAATTTCTGATATTTTAGTAAGGTTATTAACGTCAAAACATCAGAAAAAGGGGGGGGGGTGCCAGGTACAACTCAGGAGAATTATGAAATTTTCAAAGACAATTTATTGGAAATTTTGACAAATCCGGTGTTGATCTAAAAAAAAAAACCTTACCAAAAATAGTGTGGGAATTACGAAATTGTCAGACAATTTACCGGAAATTTTGAAAATTCTGGTGTTAATATAAAAAAAACAAAAAAATACCAGAAATTTTAGAAATTTCCAATGTGTAACATAAACTTCTGCAAATTTCGAAGATAATATAATCACTAATATAATTAATTAATAATATTATATACACTAGTAAATCATACTATCTCATGTTAATTCATATTTGCCAAAATATAAGAATATACACTTTCAACACCAAGCAATTACTTATTAGAATTAATACTAACCAATGACTCAAAGAGAATCATTACCGAAACATCATCATTGGCATAGCAATATATATTTCTCAACATACATATTCAACCAATATACAAATTCGGTTCATTTCATAAAATACCGCAATTTACCGATAAACCGAATAATTTATCCAAGTCCAAATATATTCAAATTAAATAGATTTATTGAAATTAATTTAATCAATCAATCAATAATCACCCTATATTAATTTTTATTCACTTATTTTTCTTTTCCAAAGCCAATATTAAATATAAAATATATTCAAATCTACACTATTTCGGTCGGTTTGTAAATATCACATTTTCAACAAAATAACGCAACCACGTTAGTCTACTAATTAAACTTAGCTACCACGTAAATTTTTATTAAATTCCGGACAACTAATTATACCGCTTAATTCGGCTATTCGGTCAAACGGGAATGTTTCTATCGTATTTCAATTTATTTTCTAACTGCTATTGTAAAGGAAGATATATATATTATTAAACCAACACATGATTTCTCAAAACTAATTCATGTGCGCTACAGTAAATCCAACTTGTTAGACATATATATGATATAACATACACCTATCACAGTATATATCTTTACAGTGTGCTAATTGTTACTCTCAGTATATAACACTAATTATTATTCTCAATATATGGGTGATCAATTCACGCTACAGGATGTCATATGTCAATTTCAAACCCAATTAGTCATCACAAATCAAAGATTACTCATCAAAACCTAACAAGTTCAAAACCATAAAAATTAGGGATTTATACCTAAACATGTTTCTACCCATTGACCCAATTATACTAACCCATAATAATAGGGATTCTCCCCCTTACCTCTTCAATTTCTCCTCCAAACCCTAGCTCCTCTTTTGCTCTTCCCCTTTTTCTCTTTTCTCCTTTTCTTCTTTTCTTTCTCTGCCTCTTTCTATCCGAGGAAAATGAAGGAAAATTATATTACTCTCACTCTCTAACCCTTACTACTATACCTAATGGGCCTAAAAATAACACCCCCTATTTACTCCTAAGATCAATAATTAAGCCCAATAAAATATATACTATTTAATATTTCTATTTTAATTATTAAATTAAATAACACCAATAATTAAATTGACACAAATATACACACCAAGTTAATTAATATATATCAACTAACACACCAATTAATTAAATAAATAATTATCACACCAAATTAATTAATATAATCAATTATTATACTATCTAACAATCAATTAATTAATTAACACACCAAATAAAGTCAAAATAAATACTGATAAAATCCTCTAATAACTCAATGTCTCATATTTCCGGTCAAATCTTAATTACTCAGAAAATTTCCAAAATGCTAAATATTAGCTCATTAATATTTCTAATACTAAAAATATTAAAATTTTCGATTAAATATTGATCCGCTATCCCTAACTAATACCGACTAAATCGTCCCAAAACGCAAAAATTTCAATAAACATCACAAATGACTAAATTAAGCAAATAATTATTAAAAACACCAAATAATATAATTACTAATATAATTAATAAAAATCGGGATGTTACAACTCTCCCTCACTTAGAATATTTTCGTCCTCGAAAATTCAATCGACACAACCATCTCGACACCGAAACCACACTTAGTCTCTCCCAATTCATACCAATACAAAACGTTCCACATCTTCAACCATACAAGCTTCCAAGGATGCCACTCCAATACTCAAATTTGGAATACCATGCAAACACATCGTTCTCTCGATGTCAAACTTAACAAGTCTCCCCATCCGATAATTCATCCTCACTGAAATAAAATAAGTGCATCTCATCGACCTATCCAGAATGACCCAAATCACTTCACAATTACTCGATATTCTCAGCAACCCGAAACAAAATCCATAGAGATACTATCTCACTTCCACTCAAATAGAATAACGGTTACACCAACTAAACGGTTTCTGACAAGTCAAACTCAAATACATAATTTCGCTATATCCCTTTTCATACTTTACCATTAAACATTTTCCTTAAATCTTGATACATTTTAGTAGCATCATGATGTATACTCAAACCATTACGATGCCCTTCATCCAAAATTCTCTTTCGCAAATCTGAAACATCAGGAATACAAACTCGATCATGACTCCTCATGACACTATTCTCATCAATCCGAAAGTTATTACCTTTTTCCCCGCTTCATCAATGTCATCTTGTCAACTAATTCTAAATCCAATTTTTGACCCTCTCTAACCTCGTTAAGAATACCACAAGTAAGCTTCAACATACCAAACTTAACACACGAAGACTTCGTCTCACAAACCAAACTCAAGTCTCTAAATTGTTCCAACATTTTTAATTCTCGAATCATTGACATAGACATATGCAATGATTTCCTACTCAACGCATCGGTTACAACATTCGCTTTGTCGGGATGGTAATTCAACCAAAATCATAATCCTTCAAAAGTCTACTCATCTTGTTTACTTCATATTCAACTCTTGTAGTCACTACACACCTCAAATCTCGATCCAAACAATAATGCCTCTTAAGTTTCAAAACAACCCAACAGCGGATGACATCCATTCATACATCGAATAATTCCTCTCACGAATTCTCAGATACATTGAAGCATAAGCCACCACTTGTCGATTTTGCATCAATACACTTCAGCTCAAAATTACAAACCTAAAGAAACTCTCTTCCTTTAATCAAAGCTCACATTCAGAAAACTTCGCATATAACCTCTTCTCTTTCAACATCGATAACACAATCCTTAATTTTCAGCATGTTCCTCGTCACTCTTAGAATCAAAACATCCTCAAAACATTACCTTATAGAATCTTATTTTCTTCTTACTCGACAAAACAGGCGCGACTTTATGACTATACACTCAGACAATTGAACCTCTTCTCATATAACTCCTCAACTTGACCCTTCAACTTCTTCCTAGTCGTCTTACACACTACCAAATTAGTAAGACAAGTCTATCTCGTCCAATACGATCTCGTCTCCTATCAACAATAGATTAAGGGTGATCAAGTCCTCAATTTGTCAATAGACAGTCGACAATCACAATGAAACATAAACCTCCATTACTAAACTACAATATCGTCCCTTCAGAACTTGTACTAAATCAATTCCAAAATCTCTATCAAAGATGCTCAACGGATAATTCAACAGACAAAAAAGTAGGACAAAACCCATAACAAGTGTATCAATAACCATACTTCTACGTATACAAATAAAGCAAGATCCAAACTCGTAGCATAATCCAAAGAAATGAAAGAATGCATCACATCATTATCAATAATAAAGCACGTACCTCATATTAGCTCATCCTTAGCAATGGTCTCAGCACCAGACAACGCAATCACTTTCCCTTCTGCTCGCTCCTTCTTTGACTTGTCACATTTGGTACTAATGTGCCCTTGCTCTCCACGGTTGTAGCAAGTCACACTCGAACCAATTCTACACTTGTGTTCTTTGTGACCAATCTTGTTACACCTGAAACATGTCACATAATTCCTACCACAATCAACAACATGATGACCTTCAACACCACATCTAAAACACTTAAGTGGAGTAGGAGTCCCTCTCCCACTTAGCTTCTTGCCAAAACCAGATTGTTTCCTCTTGTTATCATACGGTTTCCCACAGAACTGTCCTCCTTCTCGTTTCAACTTTAGAAACTTCACTTCTTTCTTTTCACGTACATCTTCTGGAAAATAGTTTTCCGAAAATGCATCGCGGAAAAGATTCCAAGTAACTTCAATACCTTCGTCATCAAATCTCCGCACAATATTACTCCACCAATCCTCAGCTCCTTCCGTCAGCATGTGAGTACCAAATTGTACCTTCTGTACATCAGTACAACTCATGACATGAAAGATCTTCTCCATTTCTCTCATCCATGCATGTGCTTTGTCCGGTCCATACTTTTCTTCGAAGATCGGAGGATTGCACCTTCGAAAATCTTCAAAAGCACGGAACTCATCCTTTCCTCCATAACCGGCACTCTCTTGTGGCGCTTGTTCAATCGCACCAGTCCACTTCATCACTACCTCAACATTATTGTTAGCATTCCTTCCTGCAGCCATTGTCCTAAGACATCCAACAACCAAACAGACAAAACAGTATCGATCGTGTCACATACACAAATCAAATAAAACAGGATTAGACAACATTAACAACTATTGACCAACTGGTCGACCATGCTCTGATACCACTAATGACTTATTAAAAACACCAAGCAAATAATTATTAAAAACACCAAATAATATAATTACTAATATAATTAATAAAAATCGGGATGTTACATGCTATACTTACACAAAAGTCACGAAGATCGTTAAACTGGCATATTTTGTTCTTTTTAAATATTTTCGTGTGCTACATACTACATAAAAGTCACGAAGTTTGTTAAACTTGAAAACTATGGTATTTTGGAAGATTTCCGTGTGGTATACTACATTAAAGTCACGACGTTCGTTAAACTTGGAAATTTTAGTCTTTTGGAAGATTTTTCGTGTTCTATACTGCATAAAAGTCACGAAGTTCGTTAAACTTACAAACTTTTGTATTTTGGAAGATTTTCGTGTGTTATACTATGGAAAAGTCACGAAGTTCGTTAAACTTGATTATATTGGTATTTTAGAAGTTTTTCGTGTGATATACTACATCAAAGTCATGAAGTTCGTTAAACTTACAAAATTTGGTCTTTTTGAAGATTTTCATGTGCTATACTACATCAAAGTCACGAATATTCCTTAAACTTGCAAAGTTTGGTATTTTGCATGATTTCCGTGTTATATACTACTTAAAAGTCACGAAGTTAGGTAAGCTTGCATACATTGGTATTTTGGAAGATTTTCTTATGGTATACTACATAAAATTCACGAAGATTGTTAAAGTGGCAAAATTTGATCTTTTCAAAGATTTTCGTGTTCAATACTACATAAAAGTCACAAAGTTCATTAAACTTGCAAAATTTGGTATTTTGGAAGATTTCCGTGGGCTATACTACATAAAATACAAGAAGTTCGTTAAACTTGTATACATTTGTATTTTGGAAGATTTTCCTGTGCTATACTACATAAAAGTCACGAAGTTCGTTAAACTTTCAAATTTTGGTCTTTTTGAAGATTTCCGTGTGCTAAACTACATAAAAATCGTGAAGTTCGCTACACTTGCATACATTAGTATTTTGAAAGATTTTCGTATGCTAAACTACGTAAAAGTCACGAAGTTCGTTAAACCTGGAAAATTTGGTCTTTTTGAAGATTTCCGTGTGTTATACTACATAAAAGTCATGATGTTCGTTAAATTTACAAACTTTGGTATGTTGGAATATTTACATGTGCTATAATACATAACATTCACAAAGTTCGTTAAACTTGCATACATTGGTATTTTGGAAGATTTTGATGTGCTATACTTACACAAAAGTCACGAAGTTCGTTAATCATGCAAAGTTTGGTATTTTGGAAGATTTTTTTTGTGCTATACTATATAAAAGTCACGAAATTTGTTAAATTTGAAAACATTGGAATTTTTGAAGATTTTCGTGTGCTATACTACATCAAACTCACGAAGTTCCTTAAACTTGCAAAGTTTTTGTATTTTGTTTGATTTTCGTGTGATATACTACATAAAAGTCACGAAGTTAGTTAAACTTGCAAAGTTTTGTATTTTGGTTGATTTTCGTGTGATATACTACATAAAAGTCACAAAGTTCGTTAAACTTGCATACATTAGTATTTTGGAAGATTTTGATGTGCTATACTTACACAAAAGTCACGAAGATCGTTAAACTGGCATATTTTGTTCTTTTTAAAGATTTTCGTGTGCTATATACTACATAAAAGTCACGAAGTTTGTTAAACTTGAAAACTATGGTATTTTGGAAGATTTCCGTGTGGTATACTACATTAAAGTCACGACGTTCGTTAAACTTGGAAATTTTAGTCTTTTGGAAGATTTTTCGTGTTCTATACTGCATAAAAGTCACGAAGTTCGTTAAACTTACAAACTTTTGTATTTTGGAAGATTTTCGTGTGTTATACTATGGAAAAGTCACGAAGTTCGTTAAACATGATTATATTGGTATTTTAGAAGTTTTTCGTGTGATATACTACATCAAAGTCATGAATTTCGTTAAACTTACAAAATTTGGTCTTTTTGAAGATTTTCATGTGCTATACTACATCAAAGTCACGAATATTCCTTAAACTTGCAAAGTTTGGTATTTTGCACGATTTCCGTGTTATATACTACTTAAAAGTCACGAAGTTAGGTAAGCTTGCATACATTGGTATTTTGGAAGATTTTCTTATGGTATACTACATAAAATTCACGAAGATTGTTAAAGTGGCAAAATTTGATCTTTTCAAAGATTTTCGTGTTCAATACTACATAAAAGTCACGAAGTTCATTAAACTTGCAAAATTTGGTATTTTGGAAGATTTCCGTGGGCTATACTACATAAAATACAAGAAGTTCGTTAAACTTGTATACATTTGTATTTTGGAAGATTTTCCTGTGCTATACTACATAAAAGTCACGAAGTTCATTAAACTTTCAAATTTTGGTCTTTTTGAAGATTTCCGTGTGCTAAACTACATAAAAATCGCGAAGTTCGCTACACTTGCATACATTAGTATTTTGAAAGATTTTCGTATGCTAAACTACGTAAAAGTCACGAAGTTCGTTAAACCTGGAAAATTTGGTCTTTTTGAAGATTTCCGTGTGTTATACTACATAAAAGTCATGATGTTCGTTAAATTTACAAACTTTGGTATGTTGGAATATTTACATGTGCTATAATACATAACATTCACAAAGTTCGTTAAACTTGAATACATTGGTATTTTGGAAGATTTTGCTGTGCTATACTTACACAAAAGTCACGAAGTTCGTTAATCATGCAAAGTTTGGTATTTTGGAAGATTTTTTTTGTGCTATACTATATAAAAGTCACGAAATTTGTTAAATTTGAAAACATTGGAATTTTTGAAGATTTTCGTGTGCTATACTACATCAAACTCACGAAGTTCCTTAAACTTGCAAAGTTTTTGTATTTTGTTTGATTTTCGTGTGATATACTACATAAAAGTCACGAAGTTAGTTAAACTTGCAAAGTTTTGTATTTTGGTTGATTTTCGTGTGATATACTACATAAAAGTCACAAAGTTCGTTAAACTTGCATACATTAGTATTTTGGAAGATTTTGATGTGCTATACTTACACAAAAGTCACGAAGATCGTTAAACTGGCATATTTTGTTCTTTTTAAAGATTTTCGTGTGCTATATACTACATAAAAGTCACGAAGTTTGTTAAACTTGAAAACTATGGTATTTTGGAAGATTTCCGTGTGGTATACTACATTAAAGTCACGACGTTCGTTAAACTTGGAAATTTTAGTCTTTTGGAAGATTTTTCGTGTTCTATACTGCATAAAAGTCACGAAGTTCGTTAAACTTACAAACTTTTGTATTTTGGAAGATTTTCGTGTGTTATACTATGGAAAAGTCACGAAGTTCGTTAAACATGATTATATTGGTATTTTAGAAGTTTTTCGTGTGATATACTACATCAAAGTCATTAATTTCGTTAAACTTACAAAATTTGGTCTTTTTGAAGATTTTCATGTGCTATACTACATCAAAGTCACGAATATTCCTTAAACTTGCAAAGTTTGGTATTTTGCACGATTTCCGTGTTATATACTACTTAAAAGTCACGAAGTTAGGTAAGCTTGCATACATTGGTATTTTGGAAGATTTTCTTATGGTATACTACATAAAATTCACGAAGATTGTTAAAGTGGCAAAATTTGATCTTTTCAAAGATTTTCGTGTTCAATACTACATAAAAGTCACGAAGTTCATTAAACTTGCAAAATTTGGTATTTTGGAAGATTTCCGTGGGCTATACTACATAAAATACAAGAAGTTCGTTAAACTTGTATACATTTGTATTTTGGAAGATTTTCCTGTGCTATACTACATAAAAGTCACGAAGTTCATTAAACTTTCAAATTTTGGTCTTTTTGAAGATTTCCGTGTGCTAAACTACATAAAAATCGCGAAGTTCGCTACACTTGCATACATTAGTATTTTGAAAGATTTTCGTATGCTAAACTACGTAAAAGTCACGAAGTTCGTTAAACCTGGAAAATTTGGTCTTTTTGAAGATTTCCGTGTGTTATACTACATAAAAGTCATGATGTTCGTTAAATTTACAAACTTTGGTATGTTGGAATATTTACATGTGCTATAATACATAACATTCACAAAGTTCGTTAAACTTGAATACATTGGTATTTTGGAAGATTTTGCTGTGCTATACTTACACAAAAGTCACGAAGTTCGTTAATCATGCAAAGTTTGGTATTTTGGAAGATTTTTTTTGTGCTATACTATATAAAAGTCACGAAATTTGTTAAATTTGAAAACATTGGAATTTTTGAAGATTTTCGTGTGCTATACTACATCAAACTCACGAAGTTCCTTAAACTTGCAAAGTTTTTGTATTTTGTTTGATTTTCGTGTGATATACTACATAAAAGTCACGAAGTTAGTTAAACTTGCAAAGTTTTGTATTTTGGTTGATTTTCGTGTGATATACTACATAAAAGTCACAAAGTTCGTTAAACTTGCATACATTAGTATTTTGGAAGATTTTGATGTGCTATACTTACACAAAAGTCACGAAGATCGTTAAACTGGCATATTTTGTTCTTTTTAAAGATTTTCGTGTGCTATATACTACATAAAAGTCACGAAGTTTGTTAAACTTGAAAACTATGGTATTTTGGAAGATTTCCGTGTGGTATACTACATTAAAGTCACGACGTTCGTTAAACTTGGAAATTTTAGTCTTTTGGAAGATTTTTCGTGTTCTATACTGCATAAAAGTCACGAAGTTCGTTAAACTTACAAACTTTTGTATTTTGGAAGATTTTCGTGTGTTATACTATGGAAAAGTCACGAAGTTCGTTAAACATGATTATATTGGTATTTTAGAAGTTTTTCGTGTGATATACTACATCAAAGTCATTAATTTCGTTAAACTTACAAAATTTGGTCTTTTTGAAGATTTTCATGTGCTATACTACATCAAAGTCACGAATATTCCTTAAACTTGCAAAGTTTGGTATTTTGCACGATTTCCGTGTTATATACTACTTAAAAGTCACGAAGTTAGGTAAGCTTGCATACATTGGTATTTTGGAAGATTTTCTTATGGTATACTACATAAAATTCACGAAGATTGTTAAAGTGGCAAAATTTGATCTTTTCAAAGATTTTCGTGTTCAATACTACATAAAAGTCACGAAGTTCATTAAACTTGCAAAATTTGGTATTTTGGAAGATTTCCGTGGGCTATACTACATAAAATACAAGAAGTTCGTTAAACTTGTATACATTTGTATTTTGGAAGATTTTCCTGTGCTATACTACATAAAAGTCACGAAGTTCATTAAACTTTCAAATTTTGGTCTTTTTGAAGATTTCCGTGTGCTAAACTACATAAAAATCGCGAAGTTCGCTACACTTGCATACATTAGTATTTTGAAAGATTTTCGTATGCTAAACTACGTAAAAGTCACGAAGTTCGTTAAACCTGGAAAATTTGGTCTTTTTGAAGATTTCCGTGTGTTATACTACATAAAAGTCATGATGTTCGTTAAATTTACAAACTTTGGTATGTTGGAATATTTACATGTGCTATAATACATAACATTCACAAAGTTCGTTAAACTTGAATACATTGGTATTTTGGAAGATTTTGCTGTGCTATACTTACACAAAAGTCACGAAGTTCGTTAATCATGCAAAGTTTGGTATTTTGGAAGATTTTTTTTGTGCTATACTATATAAAAGTCACGAAATTTGTTAAATTTGAAAACATTGGAATTTTTGAAGATTTTCGTGTGCTATACTACATCAAACTCACGAAGTTCCTTAAACTTGCAAAGTTTTTGTATTTTGTTTGATTTTCGTGTGATATACTACATAAAAGTCACGAAGTTAGTTAAACTTGCAAAGTTTTGTATTTTGGTTGATTTTCGTGTGATATACTACATAAAAGTCACAAAGTTCGTTAAACTTGCATACATTAGTATTTTGGAAGATTTTGATGTGCTATACTTACACAAAAGTCACGAAGATCGTTAAACTGGCATATTTTGTTCTTTTTAAAGATTTTCGTGTGCTATATACTACATAAAAGTCACGAAGTTTGTTAAACTTGAAAACTATGGTATTTTGGAAGATTTCCGTGTGGTATACTACATTAAAGTCACGACGTTCGTTAAACTTGGAAATTTTAGTCTTTTGGAAGATTTTTCGTGTTCTATACTGCATAAAAGTCACGAAGTTCGTTAAACTTACAAACTTTTGTATTTTGGAAGATTTTCGTGTGTTATACTATGGAAAAGTCACGAAGTTCGTTAAACA
This sequence comes from Vicia villosa, assembly GCF_029867415.1. Taxonomy (NCBI): domain Eukaryota; kingdom Viridiplantae; phylum Streptophyta; class Magnoliopsida; order Fabales; family Fabaceae; genus Vicia; species Vicia villosa. Next base: position 733,117 of record NW_026705313.1, read on the forward strand.
TGATTATATTGGTATTTTAGAAGTTTTTCGTGTGATATACTACATCAAAGTCATTAATTTCGTTAAACTTACAAAATTTGGTCTTTTTGAAGATTTTCATGTGCTATACTACATCAAAGTCACGAATATTCCTTAAACTTGCAAAGTTTGGTATTTTGCACGATTTCCGTGTTATATACTACTTAAAAGTCACGAAGTTAGGTAAGCTTGCATACATTGGTATTTTGGAAGATTTTCTTATGGTATACTACATAAAATTCACGAAGATTGTTAAAGTGGCAAAATTTGATCTTTTCAAAGATTTTCGTGTTCAATACTACATAAAAGTCACGAAGTTCATTAAACTTGCAAAATTTGGTATTTTGGAAGATTTCCGTGGGCTATACTACATAAAATACAAGAAGTTCGTTAAACTTGTATACATTTGTATTTTGGAAGATTTTCCTGTGCTATACTACATAAAAGTCACGAAGTTCATTAAACTTTCAAATTTTGGTCTTTTTGAAGATTTCCGTGTGCTAAACTACATAAAAATCGCGAAGTTCGCTACACTTGCATACATTAGTATTTTGAAAGATTTTCGTATGCTAAACTACGTAAAAGTCACGAAGTTCGTTAAACCTGGAAAATTTGGTCTTTTTGAAGATTTCCGTGTGTTATACTACATAAAAGTCATGATGTTCGTTAAATTTACAAACTTTGGTATGTTGGAATATTTACATGTGCTATAATACATAACATTCACAAAGTTCGTTAAACTTGAATACATTGGTATTTTGGAAGATTTTGCTGTGCTATACTTACACAAAAGTCACGAAGTTCGTTAATCATGCAAAGTTTGGTATTTTGGAAGATTTTTTTTGTGCTATACTATATAAAAGTCACGAAATTTGTTAAATTTGAAAACATTGGAATTTTTGAAGATTTTCGTGTGCTATACTACATCAAACTCACGAAGTTCCTTAAACTTGCAAAGTTTTTGTATTTTGTTTGATTTTCGTGTGATATACTACATAAAAGTCACGAAGTTAGTTAAACTTGCAAAGTTTTGTATTTTGGTTGATTTTCGTGTGATATACTACATAAAAGTCACAAAGTTCGTTAAACTTGCATACATTAGTATTTTGGAAGATTTTGATGTGCTATACTTACACAAAAGTCACGAAGATCGTTAAACTGGCATATTTTGTTCTTTTTAAAGATTTTCGTGTGCTATATACTACATAAAAGTCACGAAGTTTGTTAAACTTGAAAACTATGGTATTTTGGAAGATTTCCGTGTGGTATACTACATTAAAGTCACGACGTTCGTTAAACTTGGAAATTTTAGTCTTTTGGAAGATTTTTCGTGTTCTATACTGCATAAAAGTCACGAAGTTCGTTAAACTTACAAACTTTTGTATTTTGGAAGATTTTCGTGTGTTATACTATGGAAAAGTCACGAAGTTCGTTAAACATGATTATATTGGTATTTTAGAAGTTTTTCGTGTGATATACTACATCAAAGTCATTAATTTCGTTAAACTTACAAAATTTGGTCTTTTTGAAGATTTTCATGTGCTATACTACATCAAAGTCACGAATATTCCTTAAACTTGCAAAGTTTGGTATTTTGCACGATTTCCGTGTTATATACTACTTAAAAGTCACGAAGTTAGGTAAGCTTGCATACATTGGTATTTTGGAAGATTTTCTTATGGTATACTACATAAAATTCACGAAGATTGTTAAAGTGGCAAAATTTGATCTTTTCAAAGATTTTCGTGTTCAATACTACATAAAAGTCACGAAGTTCATTAAACTTGCAAAATTTGGTATTTTGGAAGATTTCCGTGGGCTATACTACATAAAATACAAGAAGTTCGTTAAACTTGTATACATTTGTATTTTGGAAGATTTTCCTGTGCTATACTACATAAAAGTCACGAAGTTCATTAAACTTTCAAATTTTGGTCTTTTTGAAGATTTCCGTGTGCTAAACTACATAAAAATCGCGAAGTTCGCTACACTTGCATACATTAGTATTTTGAAAGATTTTCGTATGCTAAACTACGTAAAAGTCACGAAGTTCGTTAAACCTGGAAAATTTGGTCTTTTTGAAGATTTCCGTGTGTTATACTACATAAAAGTCATGATGTTCGTTAAATTTACAAACTTTGGTATGTTGGAATATTTACATGTGCTATAATACATAACATTCACAAAGTTCGTTAAACTTGAATACATTGGTATTTTGGAAGATTTTGATGTGCTATACTTACACAAAAGTCACGAAGTTCGTTAATCATGCAAAGTTTGGTATTTTGGAAGATTTTTTTTGTGCTATACTATATAAAAGTCACGAAATTTGTTAAATTTGAAAACATTGGAATTTTTGAAGATTTTCGTGTGCTATACTACATCAAACTCACGAAGTTCCTTAAACTTGCAAAGTTTTTGTATTTTGTTTGATTTTCGTGTGATATACTACATAAAAGTCACGAAGTTAGTTAAACTTGCAAAGTTTTGTATTTTGGTTGATTTTCGTGTGATATACTACATAAAAGTCACAAAGTTCGTTAAACTTGCATACATTAGTATTTTGGAAGATTTTGATGTGCTATACTTACACAAAAGTCACGAAGATCGTTAAACTGGCATATTTTGTTCTTTTTAAAGATTTTCGTGTGCTATATACTACATAAAAGTCACGAAGTTTGTTAAACTTGAAAACTATGGTATTTTGGAAGATTTCCGTGTGGTATACTACATTAAAGTCACGACGTTCGTTAAACTTGGAAATTTTAGTCTTTTGGAAGATTTTTCGTGTTCTATACTGCATAAAAGTCACGAAGTTCGTTAAACTTACAAACTTTTGTATTTTGGAAGATTTTCGTGTGTTATACTATGGAAAAGTCACGAAGTTCGTTAAACATGATTATATTGGTATTTTAGAAGTTTTTCGTGTGATATACTACATCAAAGTCATTAATTTCGTTAAACTTACAAAATTTGGTCTTTTTGAAGATTTTCATGTGCTATACTACATCAAAGTCACGAATATTCCTTAAACTTGCAAAGTTTGGTATTTTGCACGATTTCCGTGTTATATACTACTTAAAAGTCACGAAGTTAGGTAAGCTTGCATACATTGGTATTTTGGAAGATTTTCTTATGGTATACTACATAAAATTCACGAAGATTGTTAAAGTGGCAAAATTTGATCTTTTCAAAGATTTTCGTGTTCAATACTACATAAAAGTCACGAAGTTCATTAAACTTGCAAAATTTGGTATTTTGGAAGATTTCCGTGGGCTATACTACATAAAATACAAGAAGTTCGTTAAACTTGTATACATTTGTATTTTGGAAGATTTTCCTGTGCTATACTACATAAAAGTCACGAAGTTCGTTAAACTTTCAAATTTTGGTCTTTTTGAAGATTTCCGTGTGCTAAACTACATAAAAATCGCGAAGTTCGCTACACTTGCATACATTAGTATTTTGAAAGATTTTCGTATGCTAAACTACGTAAAAGTCACGAAGTTCGTTAAACCTGGAAAATTTGGTCTTTTTGAAGATTTCCGTGTGTTATACTACATAAAAGTCATGATGTTCGTTAAATTTACAAACTTTGGTATGTTGGAATATTTACATGTGCTATAATACATAACATTCACAAAGTTCGTTAAACTTGCATACATTGGTATTTTGGAAGATTTTGATGTGCTATACTTACACAAAAGTCACGAAGTTCGTTAATCATGCAAAGTTTGGTATTTTGGAAGATTTTTTTTGTGCTATACTATATAAAAGTCACGAAATTTGTTAAATTTGAAAACATTGGAATTTTTGAAGATTTTCGTGTGCTATACTACATCAAACTCACGAAGTTCCTTAAACTTGCAAAGTTTTGTATTTTGTTTGATTTTCGTGTGATATACTACATAAAAGTCACGAAGTTAGTTAAACTTGCAAAGTTTTGTATTTTGGTTGATTTTCGTGTGATATACTACATAAAAGTCACAAAGTTCGTTAAACTTGCATACATTAGTATTTTGGAAGATTTTGATGTGCTATACTTACACAAAAGTCACGAAGATCGTTAAACTGGCATATTTTGTTCTTTTTAAAGATTTTCGTGTGCTATATACTACATAAAAGTCACGAAGTTTGTTAAACTTGAAAACTATGGTATTTTGGAAGATTTCCGTGTGGTATACTACATTAAAGTCACGACGTTCGTTAAACTTGGAAATTTTAGTCTTTTGGAAGATTTTTCGTGTTCTATACTGCATAAAAGTCACGAAGTTCGTTAAACTTACAAACTTTTGTATTTTGGAAGATTTTCGTGTGTTATACTATGGAAAAGTCACGTAGTTCGTTAAACTTGATTATATTGGTATTTTAGAAGTTTTTCGTGTGATATACTACATCAAAGTCATGAAGTTCGTTAAACTTACAAAATTTGGTCTTTTTGAAGATTTTCATGTGCTATACTACATCAAAGTCACGAATATTCCTTAAACTAGCAAAGTTTGGTATTTGGCATGATTTCCGTGTTATATATTACTTAAAAGTCACGAAGTTAGGTAAGCTTGCATACATTGGTATTTTGGAAGATTTTCTGATGGTATACTACATAAAATTCACGAAGATTGTTAAAGTGGCAAAATTTGATCTTTTCAAAGATTTTCGTGTTCAATACTACATAAAAGTCACAAAGTTCATTAAACTTGCAAAATTTGGTATTTTGGAAGATTTCCGTGGGCTATACTACATAAAATACAAGAAGATTTTCACCCTATCAAAACGAAGATTTTCAATCTTCATGTCTCAGGTTGAAGAAACTTAAATAGGGGCATCTGTCATACCCCAATTTTTGACCTAAGATACCACCTCATATCATTTGCATATGCATCATTTGCATCTCTAACAAATTGCATAGTTTGTGTTTGCTACTTGTGACTCAGCAGGATTTAATCAGGAAATCACTCATCAGTACAAATACCAATCAATTAGGGTTTTGTTCTCCCTTCATTTCAAATGAATCATCTTCATCAGCAATCAACATTTGGTCCTCAGAGATTCATTTCAACAAGCTCAAAAGCTCTGAATCGACTGAATTAGGGTTTTGACTGAAGATAGCACACTCCTGACTTTAGCTCAGGATTTGACATAATGACTTGGGACATGATATCAAGACCTCAAGTGCATCATTTTGACCTAATCCATTGGCTCATAACATCTCCTATACAAAGATTGATCAGACAAATCCTCAGATCAGGGTTTTGAACTATCAGGGACTGAAATCAGGGATCACATTTGGGAAACCCTAAAAATCCCCAGGAAGTCAATAAAAGGTTTCAATCATCCTCAAATAATCCCTATGACAACATACAATGGAAATTACATCTCAATTCAAGACCTACAGTCATCAATTTCATCTGGTCGACAATTAGGGTTTTTGACCTAATTCACTGAACAACTGACTTTTTAATCAGGAAATGATGCTACAACTCAAACCATGGCTCAATAACCTCTAATGCTTCAATGAAATCCATTCATACCATTCATTTGGTGAGGATAGCCTGTTTCATTTGAAATCTCCAGAAGCGCGATTCGTCTGAAAAAGTCAACTGTACAAGAACACCTTTGACTTTTGGGAATTTTGGTCAACCTTGACTTTTGAAGTTTTGAATCATCAATATATGATATATGAAGTCATTTGATCAAGAAAAATCAAGAAAATCAATCAAGAATCAAAAAGTCAAAAGTTTGACTTTCCATACTTAGAAAAATTCTAAGTGTTTTTCAATGGTTTTTTCCAAACTTTGAAAGGGAATTTCTCAAAATTTCACCTACAAACTGAAAAAAACTTCCAACATGAAAGTTGTAGATTTTGATCCAATAAACAACTTTGACACATATAAATTTTTTCCATAAGATCAACCATTTAAGAGATATGGAGCTTCAAAGTTGGTACTTTTTGAAAACTTCACTTAAAACTTCATTTTCTTCAAAGTTCATGGAACTTTTTCACCCATTTCCTTAAGAGACTTGAGGAAACTTTCAACTAGGCTTTTGAAGTGTGTAATATGAGCTTTCCAAAATGTCAAAGAGCATGAAAAAATATGGAGTGTAGGTATGGTTTTGAATTATGCATTTAGTGATCATTTTCACTTGAATTTTCACCATTTTTCACTAAGTTTCAAGACTACATGACCTATAATCCAAGCAATAATGCAAAGAGGCAATAATTGAAGAGATATTTTCTGATATGAGATCAGAATGGAAGAGGATAGGAAGCTTGGGATTTAACCATGGTTTAGTAACTTTTAACCATGTGCATTAAATGTAAAGATTCCATTTTATCTTCAAATGCCAAATCACCAATTCTTGATCAACTTGCAAAGCTTTGTATTCAGAAACCTTGGCCTATAAATAGAGGTCCAAACTTCATTGCAAATCACACCAAAACCTCACAATTATAGGTTTTCTCTCTTCTTTCTTGAATTACAAGTCATGTGTTTCAAAGTGAGGTAGAAAACTCAACCTCCATCTCTTGCAAGTTCTGACCAAAGTGATGCTTCCCACAAACCACAAACATCATATGGGATGTGTTTGATCCATCCATACACCCCAAATCACCCTAAATCTCAGAATCACTCTTCAACCACCATATTTGCATAAAATGAGCCTTAACATATCAATTCTCATACCAGGCCATATCTGTCCAAGTTAATCATCTAAACACACTCCATATACTTCACATGAACTGTTCCAACCATCATACATGATCTGAAACATCAAAATCAACTAGCTTGATCCTCACTTGAGCTAAACTGCAGTTCGGGTACCACAAGGTGATCAAGAGGTTTCCAGTTCATTCCAGGCATTCAAACACATCACATAAGGTCCATTGAAGCTATCCAGATTGATACAAAGCATCTGTAACACTTATATTGAAGAATCAAATCTCCAGTTTGGCCGTTTTTGAAGGTAAGTCACTTGAACTTCAAACTCTATCATACATGCATCATAAATGAAAAACTGCCATGCCATCTTGTTTCTGCATATGTATGGATCATTAACCCTCAATCAATTGCAACTTATCATGCACACACACGATTTCAGATTGAAACTCAAAATTAGGGTTCTTCGTGTTCATCAGAAAATTGATAGCCTTAGAGATAAAATAAATGCAATTAAATGATACCATCATGTTCCTGGTGAAAAATCGAGCAAGATGGGCTATTCACTCGATCCAAACAATTCAGTTTTCAGAATTTTCAAATTTGAATTGGGTATGTGTTCTTGGCGCCAGATTTTGAAACTGAAATTAGAAATTGATTCAAAAATATAAATGATTCGTTGCAAATACTAAACAGACCACGCGCGTGGTCCAGTTGGTCATGTTTTTGAGTGGTGAGCGTGAGGTCGTGGGTTCAACACCTCTAGGGACCAAACCCTTCTTTTTTATCACTATTTCTCTTCATTTTCTTCACAACTTCAACCATTAATTTAACCAATCAAATTAACTCATTTTTTATTCATTTTTTACACACTTATTATTTTATATATGTATTTTATGAATATCAAAAAAAATCACAAAAATATATTTGTTTAATACATTTTTAATTAAGTTTAAAATAACATATTTTAAGTGTTTTTTAATACTTTTAAATATTGTTTTTCACTTGATTTCTCAAATTTAATCACTTGTAAATATTTTTTGAGCAAACCCTAATCATCTAAGTGTCAATTGAAGACAATCTTTTTGTTTATCTTGATTAAATTAACTTCTTTCAAAATTCAAATCATTTTAAATAAGCGATCGCGATTCTTTTCAAAAACGATAAACCATTTTCTTTTGATTTTCAAAGAAAACTATTGATTAAATCTTTTTAATTGATCAATTGATTTTCAAAACGATGTGGGGCCTCTCGAATATTAGAGAGTATAAGTCCCTTTCGTCTTTCTTTGTACAGAAAACTTTTTCAAACCAAAACCTTCACAGTTTTTAACGCCAAATCTTTCAACTCTTTTTCAAAACCATCCACCCTGTTTTATGAAAATAAAACAGGGGCCTCTCGAATATTAGAGAGTATAAGTCCCTTTCCTTTTTTATACAGTTTTTCTTTGTACAGAAAACTCTTTCAAAACAATACTTTTCAAACTGTTTTCAAAACAACAAACGACGCGTCTGTAAATAAAACCATCCACCATGTTTTATAAAATAAAACAGAGGCCTCCACGTAGGTATAAGTCCCAAGCCCCTTTTGTACATACCCATTCCTGTACATGAAATTAGGTATTTCATTGTACACATACATTTTTGTACATATCTCAATTTGTTTTAACTTTGAATAACAAACCAAAAATGAAGGTTTCTTTAAATCTTCCCAAAATATACCATGGGCCTCCATGTAGGTATAAGTCCCAAGCCTTTTGTGAATACCTGTTTACATAGCTTTGAATAAACTCGAAGGGACCTCTCCCTGAGTATGAGTCCCAAGCCCCGTGTATACAAATGGATCATGCTTACAGGTATATTTCCTTCATAAACTCCATTATATACACACACTTTGTCATATATGTATAACTGTTCATATTTGTTCATGTACTTGTTCATGTTTGTTCGTACTTGTTCATACTTGTGATTGTGTTATATATTTGTTCAACTTAGTACAACACTAGGTTCCCCATAGCCTCCTATTGGGCTTCGTGCAAAGAATCTCCCTAGTTTAGGTTAGGACATAGAGTATGGTTTCCCGGTGAAATCGCTCTAAGAGCTCAAACCAACTATACCATGCCTCCCCTTGGGCTTTGTATAAACGAGTGTCCCTCCCATAGCCTCCTCTTGGGCTTACAATGCAAGGACCCTGAATTGTCCCTCCCATAGCCTCCTCTTGGGCTTACAATGCAAGGACCCTCGGATAGCCTCCTCTTGGGCTTCGTACAAGGACCCACGGGCTTCTTATAAGCATCCCCAATATCCAAATCAAATACCCTAGGAGATTAGACATTTTTCATCTCTATGCTAGGAGTATCTCTTCTATATCATCACAAACGATCAATCAATCAATCAAACTTTTTTGCCACAAGGCTGGCTAATCAATCAAACTGTTTTACCACCGTACTGGATGATTAATCAAAGTTTTTGTCACAAGGCTGACTTCATTGAAACTTTTGCCACAAGGCTGGCTGATTAATCAAAACTTTTTGTCACAAGGCTGACTTCATTGAAAGTTTTTGCCACAAGGCTGGTTAAACAAACAAAAACATCTTTATCATTCTAAGCACCCTAAGTGGCATGGCCCCGGGCTTATAATGAAAAGATTTTCAAACAAAATCAAACAGATGTATGTGATGATATAGATTAGATACATCTAGCATTTAGACGACATTTGTCTATTTTCCTTTGCTTCCACTAGCATAAGTGGGAACTACGATTGCTCTGACTTTCTCAACATCCCTTTGAGAATACGTAGGCACAAGGTCGATCCTTGGCGAGCAAAACAAAACACAAAAAACCATTCAAACCTTAGCACCCGTAGACCCCGAGCTACAGATGCTCTGATTCCCTCTAAGGGATATGTATGTAGAGGATCGCGATGATCTTTGCGAGCATAATCAAACAAACACCTTAGGTCCCACCTCTTTTTCACAAGGACCTCCACCACAACAAGAATGGAATAAACAAAACAAAGAAACCTATAGAGTACTATAGATACGTTGGGTGCTAATACCTTCCCTTCGTATAACCAACCCTCTTACCCGGAATCTCTCCCCCACTTTTTAGGTTATTGCAGCTTTTTTCCTTTTCCTCTTTTGGAAACAATAAAAAGTTTGGTCGGTACAAAAGAAAAATCATTTTTTTTGAGCACTCGAGCCCAAAGAAGGCATCAGGTGTCTCATCCACAAAAAAGAGGAACAAAACGATTTTTCGCCCGCGACAGAAAAATGGCGACTTCACTGGGGATCCATCTTTTTATTGTTTCCAAAGAAAGGGTTATTTCTATTTGTTATGTTTTTATTTTATGTGTGGTTCCTTGGTTCTGTTACTTGTGTGATTCTGTTACAAGTGATACATTATGGACAAATCCTAACCCGGATTAAGTACACATAAGAATTAGGTGGAGGGTATAGTCATGTATGGCATACAAGGAGTTCAGTCCTTAAAAAGTCAGCATGAGAATCCTTCCGCTCAGTGGAGGTTCCTTGTTTGTAGTATATGTTTAGCAAGTTCAGTTGCGAAGACATTATTGCTTTCATTGAACTGTAGAAGCTGAGTTGGCTGTAGAACCCCAACCCATCCTGGCCTTATTAGGACGTGGTGCAGAAACGATCCAGGTGAAGACTTGGATAGTTGTCATGCGGAGAACCACACTCAGACGAGTTTTTCTTGAGAATATTTCTAGCTCACAAGTTCAGTTGTGCAAGCCGGTAATATCCGAAAGAAAAATGTAGACTCTGACGTATCAGTAGAACATGTTTTGCAGGTGATAAACCCTAGTACTATCCCATGTTTGGTTCTCTGACCTCATGCTCGTGACGCTGGACCTTTGAACCTATGTGTACTATGTTTGAATTACCATGTTTGTAGTACCATGTTTGCGTTACCATGTTTGAACTACCATGTTTGCTTTACCATGTTTGAATATGTGGCATCCACGCATCCATGCATTCATACATTCATTAAGTTATGGAGTGGGTAAAAAGGCATACCAAAAAGTATGATTTCAAAATGCCTAATGTGGAAAGGCTGAAAGAGTTAGCATCTTCTGTACAAAATCCTTCTGATTTTAGGAAAAGCCATGGAAAGCTTTTGCCTATCTTGAACACTCATATTGATGAAGGACTTCTCAAAACTCTGGTTCAGTTTTATGATCCCGTCTACCGGTGTTTTACCTTTCCAGACTATCAGTTGGTACCAACCTTGGAAGAATATGCCAATCTTTTGGGTATTCCTGTGTCTGACAAAATACCTTTCAATGGTTTGGAAGCCATTCCTAAGTCACCAGCCATTGCAGCAGGTATCCACTTGAAGAAATCTGAAATAGAAAGTAATTGGACTACCAAAGGAAACCTTCCGGGTTTGACTTCGCAGTTTCTAATAAAGAAAGCCTTTGATTTCATTGACACTGGTAGCATGATAGCTTTTGAAGCTATACTAGCCTTGCTCATCTATGGTTTGGTTCTGTTTCCCAACGTCAACGACTTTGTTGATATCAACGCCATAAAGATCTTTCTGATTGGAAATCCCGTTCCGACTTTGCTTGGTGACACGTATTTCTCTATCCATCATAGGAATCGCCAAGGTGGTGGAATCATTGTATGTTGTGCACCTCTTTTGTACAAATGGATTGTTTCACACTTACCTAAGTCTCCTATTTTCACGGAAAACCGAGAAGGCTTACGTTGGCCTCGAAGACTTATGTCTCTTACTAATAATGATATTCATTGGTATACTTTGGCTCGCTGTGGTACAGAAACCATTGATAGTTGTGGGGAGTTCGCCAACGTACCTCTCGTTGGCACACAAGGAGGAATTAACTATAATCCGGTCCTAGCCCGACGACAACTCGGGTATGCAAATTCAGCTAAACCCATTGGTCTCGCAGTGGAATGCTACTTTTACCGAGAAGGAGAAGATCCTCAAAGGTTGAAGACAAGAATGGTAAGAGCTTGGTACGACGTCCGAAGAAAAGAAAAAGGTGGGGAAAGAAACTGCATTGCTACGAACGCCTATACCTGCTGGGTAAAGAAAAGAGCAAAGGAGTTTCAAATGCCTTATGATTATGAAAAACCCATGTTCCCTGTGGTGTCTCAACTACCCAACATTCCCATTGACACTACGGAAGAATACCAAGAGATTTTAGCCAAGATGAGGTTAGAAAAAGACGCTTGGGAAGAAAAGTTTCGTAAAACTGATGAGGAAAATAGAAAGTTGAAGAAAAGAGTGAAAGATCACGAAGAAACTCTCTATTATCAAGATGGATGGCTCATGAGCAAAGATGAGAAGATTCGTCGGAAAGATGCCGCAATCAGAAGATACATCAAAGAAAGCAAGAAGAATCTTGAAGCCTCGACAAGCGACGCTCCGACTCCTGATGATTGGAAGAATGTTGTCGACAAACTGAGGGCTGAAAAGGCCAAATTGAAAGCTTACTATGGGAAAGAAATAATGAAGCTCAAGCTGCACAATGCATTTGGTTCTTCATCTGATGAAGATGTTTAGGATTTGTTTAGATTTTCATTTATCATTTGCTTTTGTAAGGAGCTACGCTCCAATGTTGTAACATTTCCCATTATTGCAAAAAAAAAAAAAATGAAATGAATGAATAAAAGAATTGTTTGTGTTCCAATGTTTGCAAGGAAATAATCTTTAAAATAATTGGAAAAATCATAAATTTCTTTTTGCATACATCATTCTGCATATCGAGTTTGTTGTATAGAGTCTCATCTTTTGGATCTTTCTCCATTAGATCGTCAAGCTGTCGCGTCTCAAAGTTTCTCGACCACGCTCGCAATCAGATCACAGATACAATACTCGTTCAAGCAGAAGAAGAGTAATGGAACACTCTGAACAAGAGAATATTGAGCTCCGTGGTACAGTGACCACCCTTCAGGAAAAGTTGGAAAGTCTCACTACTCTGGTTGACTCTTTAATGGCCGCACGGAATCAGCCGCCACCACCCAACAGTCAAGCAACGGTAACATCTGAAGTCACTACTCCAGTTTCTACAGTTGCATTCGGTATTCCATCTTTCTCTATGCCAGAAGGTTGGGGCCCGCCTTTCAGCTTTGGTACAGGTTTCCGCCATAATTTCTCTGGGGTTCAAACAGCTACAACTGAAGCGCCTGCTGCACAAGGTTCAGCATTTATTCCACATTCAGGGGTAACTTTTTCCCAAATCACTATGGCACTTTCTCAACCTACTATGACAGTTCCGACCCCTACGGTTCACACTGTTCCTTATGATGGCAATGAGATTTATCATGATCAAGGTGATAGCACAAATCCGCGTAACCTTGTGGAAGATCTCCAAGAACAGTTCAACAAGATTCAATTGGAAGTCAAAGCTATTCGTGGCAAAGATTTGTTTGGAAAGAATGCCCAGGAGCTATGTTTGGTTCCCAGTGTACAAATACCTGCTAAGTTCAAGGTCCCTGACTTTGAGAAGTACAAAGGTAGTTCTTGTCCACAAAGCCATCTTGTGATGTATGCCAGAAAGATGTCTACTTATGCAGATAATCATCAGTTGCTTATCCATTACTTTCAAGACAGTTTGACTGGTGCCGCACTGAAGTGGTACACAGGCTTGGATAGCACTAATATTCGGACTTTCAATGACCTAGGTGAGGCCTTTGTCCGACAATACAAGTATAACTCGGATATGGCTCCAGACAGAGATCAGCTCCGATCCATGGCTCAGAAAGACCATGAAGCTTTCAAAGAGTATGCCCAACGATGGAGAGAAACTGCTGCTCAGATTAATCCACCGTTGAAAGAGAAAGAGATGACAAAGATCTTTTTGAATACTCTCAGTCCTTTTTATTGCTAGTGCTCCAAGTGATTTCACCGAAATGGTAAACATGGGGATGCGTCTAGAAGAAGGAGTCCGAACCGGACGTCTGACTAAAGAAAGTGGATCTTCGAGTGGAACCAAAAAGTTCGGAAGTGGTTTCCCAAAGAAGAAAGAACAAAGTGTTGACATGGTGTCCCAAGGGAAGCCAAGAGGAAACGTCAATCGTCAACAACAGATTGCTGCTATTGCGCCAGTCGTTAATACAGCACCAAATCTGGGATTTACCCCGCAATTTCAGCAACAACAGCCTCGACCACAGGCTCAGCAGCTGAACAATAATCAGAATCGTGTGCAAAGAGCTCCACAGTTTGATCCGATTCCGATGACCTACACAGAATTGTACCCTGCACTGATTGAAAGAGGCCTTATTCAAACTAAAGCACCACCACCAGTACCTGAGAGACTCCCATGGTGGTACAAAGCTGAGGTATCATGCCCTTATCATCAAGGAGCACCTGGCCATGATCTTGAGCATTGCATAGCCTTGAAATATGAAGTCCAGAGGTTGGTTAGGTCTAATCTCCTCTCTTTCAGAAATTTGAACCCTAATGTGCAAGCAAATCCGCTGCCCAATCATGGAGGGCATGTTGTAAACATGGTATATGGATGTCCTGGTCCATACCGGGTCTATAATATCAATTACTCAAGAGCCGATTTGGTACAAATGCACGCTACTCTTTGTCGGGGGCCGAATTTTCGCCAGCATCAATACGGTTCCTGCAGAATATGTTGTGTAGATCCTCACGGATGTTCAATTGTGAGAAGAGATCTCCAAGTTCTGTTGGATAATGGTACTCTTCAGATCTACCGAAATAGGGATGAAAATGAAGTTAACATGATAGGATGTTATCCGCATGAGCTTTTAGTCTCAGATATCAACTCGGAAATGCCTAAAGTTAACGTCATCGTTCCTCATTTCAACATGCCTGAGCGCATGGAAGTTACCTACAACAAGCCAAAGGTTCCTGTTGCTCCTTTGATCATCTGTCTACCTGGACCTGTTCCTTATGACTCTGACAAGGCAGTTCCATACAACTACAATGCAACAATGATAAAGGATGGACAAGAAGTTCCTTTGCCTACTCTCTCATCTGTTGTAAACATTGCTGATGTAAGTCGTGTAACAAGAAGTGGACGTGTGTATACTCCACTACCTCCAAAGCAGCCTGTTGCTCCTGCAACCGGGCAAAATCCTGTTAATATACCAGTGGGGAATCCTGTGGAAACTCCTGTCAGTAATACAAACACTGATGTTGGTCAATCCAGTGGAACCAATGTGAATCCTGACTTTGATGAAATTTTGAAGCTTATCAAAAGAAGTGAATACAAGATTGTGGATCAGCTTATGCAGACTCCTTCAAAGATCTCAATACTTTCATTGCTGTTAAACTCAGAAGCCCACAGGGAAGCCCTGATGAAGGTCTTAGATCAAGCTTTTGTAGACCATGATGTGACTGTTGATCACTTTGATGGGATAATAGCCAACATAACAGCTTGCAACAATTTAAGCTTCTGTGATGAAGAACTCCCCGAGGAAGGCAGAAATCACAATCTTGCTTTGCACATTTCTATGAACTGTCAGTCAGACTCTTTGTCCAATGTGTTGGTAGACACCGGATCTTCTTTGAATGTGATGCCAAAGACGACTCTTGCTCGCTTGTCTTACCAAGGAATGCCTATGAAGTTCAGTGGTGTAGTAGTCAAAGCATTTGATGGATCGCGAAAATCTGTTATCGGAGAAGTCAACCTTCCCATGACAATTGGTCCACATACATTTCAAATCACTTTCCAGGTCATGGATATTCAAGCTGCTTATAGCTGTCTGTTAGGACGACCATGGATCCACGAAGCAGGGGCAGTAACTTCTACGCTCCATCAAAAGTTAAAATTTGTAACAAATGGAAAATTGGTAATAATAAGTGGAGAACAAGCCTTGATGGTGAGCCATTTATCCAATTTCTCTTTCATCAGTGCTGATGATGTGGAAGGAACTCAGTTCCAAGGTCTCTCTTTAGAAGACGAATCTTCCAAGAAGAAAGCATCGATCTCTTCTTACAAAGAGGCAGTGAAAGTAGTGAAAGATGGAACTACCACTGGCTGGGGGCAAGTTGTGATCCCTACCAAGAATGAAACTAGAGCAGGTCTCGGATGTTCACCAACATTCTCAAACTGCACCAAGAAGGATGACACCCTTCGACCGATCAAAGAAACATTCATTAGTGGAGGATTCCTTAACCCAATTCCTCAAGAGGTTAATGTCCTTATTGAAGAATGCATTGAAGAAAGTCTACCTGATCCTGAAGAAGAATGGAAATGTTATCTCAATGACTCGGGATACATATCTCAGGAAGAACCATATCCTCCTTCAGAGAAAACAAGTGCTAAAGAAATTCCGCCTATTCCTGCAGAGGTTTGGGACACCTTGGGACAACCAAGTGGAAAATTTGATTATATGGTGAAATACACTGCACCTGAAAGTTACAAGATTGCGATTGAGGATATCCAACCAACTGGATGGGGAGATTCCTTTGAATATAATAGTCAACCAGAAGAGGCTTATCAGCCCTGTCAATTTCCTCAGCAGCCTGAAATTACTGAAGATTTCGGATTTAACGCACCTGCCAAGGTTTATAATCCTGAAGATGGTTATTATCACATAAATGCCATTTTTGAAGATGAAGGGGAAGATGGTCCCGCAACTGACTCGGAAAGTGTCGCTGACAATGAGTCTCTTCATCCTGAAGACTGGGAAATACATCCTGAAAATTCTGAAGATTGTGACTCGTCTTATGCTCTTCAAGAGGTGGAAGAAGACCGTTTCAACTCTACAAAGAACAAGGGTGACAAACCAGGACCTTCAAATCCTGCTCGACCAGCGGTCAATGTCAATACTGAAGATAATTCTGAGGAGAATTTTCCTGAATACATAATACACAGAGGAGTTCGTTGCTACTGGAAGGCTGTTGACGTTCCGAATGTTGTTCGCCGCTCAAAGTAATCACCTCGCTGTTATTTTGACCTCCTGCCTTGCCCAAAGCAGAGAGATGTTTTATAGGGCTTTGCTTTTAAATGTTCCGCCCAAATAACTTTGTGTATAGGGCTTTGTTTTAAAAGTTTCCCTCTTTGTCCTGCCCAAGGCAAATGAGTTTGTGTTTAGGGCTTTGTTTCAAAAATGAATCATAAATAAAGTGTCATTTTGAATTCCCTACATTATATGTTTTATTTTTGCTTTTTCTGGAAATGGTAATCCTAAAAAACAAAATAAAATAAAAAAAAACTTTTCAAAAAAAATCTGCATACACTCCTGCATTCATAAATTTTCTGAAATAAATAATCACATGTGCAGATTTACTATTGATAAACCCATTGAATGCAATAACCCTATGCCCTCTCCCAACTTTGAGTTTCCTGTGTTCGAAGCCGAAGAAGAGGAAGAAGAGGAGATCCCGGACGAGATCTCTCGATTACTTAAGCACGAGGAAAGAGCCATTCTGCCTCACAAAGAGCCTTTAGAAAAGATCAACTTGGGTTCTGAAGAAGACAAAAAAGAAGTGACCATTGGATCGCTGCTTGATGCTGATATCAAGAGTAAGTTGACAGACCTTCTCAAAGAATATGTTGACGTGTTTGCCTGGTCCTACCAAGACATGCCTGGGTTGGATACCAGTATTGTTCAGCATTACTTACCATTGAAGCCAGAATGTCCGCCAGTTAAGCAGAAATTACGAAGGACTCACCCTGATATGGCTAACAAGATTAAAGTAGAAGTTCAAAAGCAACTCGACGCAGGTTTTCTTGTCACCTCTGAGTATCCTCAATGGTTGGCCAACATAGTGCCAGTTCCGAAGAAAGATGGAAAAGTCCGAATGTGTGTTGACTACCGTGACTTGAACAAAGCCAGTCCCAAAGATGACTTTCCATTACCGCATATCGACATGCTGGTTGATAACACCGCTAAGTTCAACGTCTTTTCCTTCATGGACGGGTTCTCCGGTTATAATCAGATCAAGATGGCTCCTGAAGACATGGAGAAGACATCTTTCATCACCCCATGGGGTACCTTTTGCTACAAAGTGATGCCGTTTGGATTAAAGAATGCAGGCGCAACTTACCAAAGGGCAATGACTACTCTCTTTCATGACATGATGCATAAAGAAATTGAAGTTTATGTGGACGACATGATAGCCAAGTCCAGCACAGAAGAAGAACATATTGAATACCTTTTGAAGTTATTTCAACGATTAAGGAAATATCAGCTTCGCTTGAATCCTAACAAATGTACTTTTGGGGTTAGATCTGGAAAACTTTTGGGTTTCATTGTCAGCCAAAGAGGTATTGAAGTAGATCCCGACAAAGTCAAAGCTATTCAAGAGATGCCTGCACCAAAAACTGAAAAGCAAGTAAGAGGATTTCTCGGACGATTGAACTACATCTCCAGATTTATCTCTCAAATGACTGCTACTTGTGGGCCAATTTTCAAGCTTCTCCGCAAAAATCAAGGGGTTGTATGGACTGAAGATTGCCAAAAAGCGTTTGACAGTATCAAAGAGTACCTGTTAGAACCACCAATATTGATTCCTCCGGTTGAAGGAAGACCATTAATCATGTACCTTACTGTGTTAGAAGAATCCATGGGTTGTATGCTTGGACAACAAGATGAAACCGGTAAGAAGGAGCATGCCATCTATTACTTGAGTAAGAAATTCACAGATTGTGAGTCTCGTTACTCCATGCTCGAAAAAACATGTTGTGCTTTGGCTTGGGCTTCAAAACGTCTCCGCCAATACATGATCAACAATACTACTTGGTTAATCTCCAAAATGGATCCGATCAAGTATGTCTTTGAAAAGCCTGCCTTAACAGGAAGGATTGCCCGATGGCAAATGTTGTTATCCGAATATGACATTGAATACCGTGCTCAAAAAGCGGTCAAAGGAAGCATTCTCGCCGATCATTTGGCGCATCAACCAATTAATGAATATCAATCTCTCAAGTTTGACTTTCCTGATGAAGATGTCTTATACTTGAAAATGAAAGATTGTGACGAACCGTTACCTGAAGAAGGTCCTGAGCCTGGATCAAGATGGGGCCTAATTTTTGATGGAGCAGTAAACGCTTTTGGCAATGGAATTGGGGCAATCATCATCACTCCCAAGGGTACTCATATCCCATTCTCCGCCAGACTGCTATTTGATTGTACCAACAACATCGCAGAATACGAAGCTTGTATCATGGGTCTCGAAGAAGCCATTGACTTAAGGATCAAGATCCTCGACATATATGGAGATTCAGCCCTCGTGATCAACCAAATCAAAGACAAGTGGGAAACTTACCACCCTGGTTTGATTCCTTACAGAGATTATGCAAGACGTCTTTTGACTTTCTTCAACAAAGTTGAGTTGCATCATATACCTCGAGATCAGAATCGAATGGCAGACGCTTTAGCTACTCTATCTTCCATGTTCAAAGTCAATCACTGGAATGATATGCCTACAGTCAGAATCACGCGCCTTGAAAGGCCCGCCTATGTGTTTGCAACTGAAGCAGTCGTCGATGATAAACCGTGGTTCCACGACATCAAACGTTTCCTTCAAACTCAAGAGTACCCACTTGGGGCATCAAACAAAGATAAGAAAACTCTAAGGAGGCTTTCTGGCAGTTTCTTCCTGAACGGAGATGTGCTATACAAAAGAAATTTCGACATGGTTTTGCTCAGATGCGTGGATAGACACGAAGCAGACATGTTAATGCATGAAGTGCATGAAGGGTCCTTTGGAACTCATTCAAATGGGCATGCAATGTCCAAAAAGATCTTAAGAGCAGGATACTATTGGTTGACAATGGAATCAGACTGTTACAAACACGTGAAGAGATGTCACAAGTGCCAGATCTACGCAGACAAGATCCATGTGCCACCGACTCTACTCAACGTTCTCTCATCTCCATGGCCTTTCTCCATGTGGGGTATCGACATGATTGGAATGATCGAACCGAAAGCTTCAAACGGTCATCGTTTCATCTTGGTAGCAATTGATTACTTCACCAAATGGGTCGAAGCAGCATCTTACGCCAATGTTACAAGACAGGTGGTTGTGAGGTTTATCAAGAATAACATCATTTGCCGATATGGTATTCCCAGCAAGATCATTACTGACAATGGTTCAAACTTGAACAACAAGATGATGAAAGAATTATGTGAGGAATTCAAGATTGAGCATCATAATTCTTCTCCTTACAGACCAAAAATGAACGGCGCCGTTGAAGCTGCCAACAAGAACATTAAGAAGATCGTCCAAAAAATGGTCGTCACTTACAAAGACTGGCATGAAATGCTGCCATTTGCTTTACATGGGTACCGTACTTCAGTGCGTACTTCAACAGGGGCAACTCCCTTTTCTCTAGTATACGGCACGGAAGCTGTGCTCCCCGTAGAAGTTGAAATCCCATCAATGAGAGTCCTCATGGAGACTAAGTTATCAGAGGCTGAATGGTGTCAAAGCAGATACGATCAGTTGAATTTAATCGAAGAGAAACGTATGACTGCTCTATGCCATGGACAGTTATACCAAACAAGGATGAAACAAGCCTTCAACAAAAAGGTTCGACCTCGTGAATTTCAAGAAGGCGACCTCGTGCTTAAAAAGATCTTGTCTTTTCAACCAGATTCTAGGGGCAAATGGTCTCCTAATTACGAAGGCCCGTATGTTGTCAAAAGAACATTTTCTGGCGGCGCCATGACTCTTGCAACCATGGATGGTGATGAACTCCCACATCCTGTGAATGCTGATGCAGTCAAGAAATACTTTGTCTAAAAAAATACAAAAGAACAGCTCGGTAAGTCGAAAACCCGCAAAGGGCGACTTAGGCAAAAATGAGCGTCTCGGTGGACTGAAAACCCGAAAGGGCGGTCCAGGCAAAAATTAGAGACATAAACAGAAAAAAAAATCATCCTGGTAGATTGAAAACCCGAAAGGGCAATCTAGGCAAAAATTAGGGATTTATGACAAAGTAACTGCATCAGTCTGTACTTCGTCACCTGAGGAGTCTGTACTTCATCAAAGGATCTTCAAACAAATCATTGCCAATCTGAAGCAACAAGCACAGTTGGAACTCAAAGTTGTTGGGGGGAATAGTGGTTATTGCTTTCAACGTAGCCTTTTCCGCATAATTACCATTTCCAACTTTTGTAAATACTCTATGGAATCACGCCTTTAGCTGATTACCATCCTATTAAATAAATTTGAGCCTTGTGCCCACTTGTTTGCAATCTCTAATTTCTTTTAGCTTGCAAAATGACGCTTTAATTGTGTTATTCGTTTTTGAAAGAAAAGAAAAAAAGTTTTAAATGAATTTTACTTTCCCTTTTTCAAAATAAAAGCGAAACCTTCCTTTGAGTTGTGAACAACAGAAGGAACATCAGCAGTCGTCTCCATAGGATGAACAAAAGGATTCTCCCTGAAAAATTGTTAAGACAACGGTATTCTGGTCCCAGAAAAGAATTCCTGAAGCAATTACCCCTCGAGGTAAAGAAGCTCTTCTATCCCCAGTGAAGAAGGTCTTCTATCCCCAATGAAGAAGGTCTTTTATCCCCAGTGTCGAAGATTTTCCATCTCCAGTGAAGAAGTTCTTCCATCTCAATAAGAAAAGATGCTCATCCTCCCCAGAGAAGTTGAAAGCATGCAACACCATTCATCACCTGTGTTATCTACACCGTGTTGAAGAACATTTACCAAGTATCTGGTTGCGTCGCGACGTCGGTCCTTCTCCAGTATATACTTCTTTGTCTGTCAGTATCGTCAGTATGCATGCTACATTCATGACATTCATCATTCATACATATTTCATCATTTATGCATTCTTGCATTTTTCAATGTTCACTTATTTAGGATATATCTATCCCAAAAAAAAAAAAGAAAAAAAAGCAAAAAAAAGAAAAAAAGAAAAAGAAAAAAAGAAACAAGTATGGGCGTGTAATCTCTCCAGTAGATTGTCACCCATAAGCAGAAAGAATATCTTTTGTTTCTCCAGTTCCCCACTGAGATCATTCCTCGTGGAAGAAGGTTGCTTTAGTTTCTCCTCTCAAAACAAAGGAGAAAATACCCAGTTGAGTTCATTCCTCATGGGTACAAAGTCTTGTTTGACTGTTTCTTTCCAATTCATTCATGGTTAGAACTTTGTCTTTACCAAAAAATTCAAAATTCCGATTCTCCAAATAGAGTCAAGAAAAAATTGAACCATAAACAATCGCCTCGTCATCTGAGCAGTTTATGTTTCTTTCAAAAATTTCCTCTCAAGGAAATCAATCATGAAGACCATTTGACAAATCAGGGCCTTATTACTGTTCACAAGGCTGAATAACCAGTAATTTCCCTAGCAAAGTCTCCAGAATCATTTTATCACTCGGCTGATAATTGATCATGTCTTCAAAACCACTATCACGAGGCTGGTAGTCGGTAACCTTTTGTTCTGGTTATATTATTAAACATGTCTATCACAAGGCTGATAGTCGGTAATATTAACCGAACCTTTGAAACTCTTTTTACCTTGTCAAGTCTGTCACCATGCTGATAGTCGGTAATGCAGTTTCATACCTTCACCTTCGCATTATTAAACAAGTCTATCCCCATGCAGATAGTCGATAATGTCGATAGGTAAGCTTTTCTTACAAAGCTATCGTTCCCCGGTGAAGCATACACTTGCTTTCCCAAAAAAGAAAGAAAACGGATTCTCTTCCTAAAACGGATTGAGGTATCCTTTCCAACCTCTTTTCCCCAGCGGAGTCAGTTCTTGATATCCCCTCGGTAAAGATATCCTTGCATCATTCGCAATTTTAGTATCTTAGGTCCAAAATTTGCGTCTTCTGATATTTAAGTCTCTTCCACCCTATCAAAACGAAGATTTTCAATCTTCATGTCTCAGGTTGAAGAAACTTAAATAGGGGCATCTGTCATACCCCAATTTTTGACCTAAGATACCACCTCATATCATTTGCATATGCATCATTTGCATCTCTAACAAATTGCATAGTTTGTGTTTGCTACTTGTGACTCAGCAGGATTTAATCAGGAAATCACTCATCAGTACAAATACCAATCAATTAGGGTTTTGTTCTCCCTTCATTTCAAATGAATCATCTTCATCAGCAATCAACATTTGGTCCTCAGAGATTCATTTCAACAAGCTCAAAAGCTCTGAATCGACTGAATTAGGGTTTTGACTGAAGATAGCACACTCCTGACTTTAGCTCAGGATTTGACATAATGACTTGGGACATGATATCAAGACCTCAAGTGCATCATTTTGACCTAATCCATTGGCTCATAACATCTCCTATACAAAGATTGATCAGACAAATCCTCAGATCAGGGTTTTGAACTATCAGGGACTGAAATCAGGGATCACATTTGGGAAACCCTAAAAATCCCCAGGAAGTCAATAAAAGGTTTCAATCATCCTCAAATAATCCCTATGACAACATACAATGGAAATTACATCTCAATTCAAGACCTACAGTCATCAATTTCATCTGGTCGACAATTAGGGTTTTTGACCTAATTCACTGAACAACTGACTTTTTAATCAGGAAATGATGCTACAACTCAAACCATGGCTCAATAACCTCTAATGCTTCAATGAAATCCATTCATACCATTCATTTGGTGAGGATAGCCTGTTTCATTTGAAATCTCCAGAAGCGCGATTCGTCTGAAAAAGTCAACTGTACAAGAACACCTTTGACTTTTGGGAATTTTGGTCAACCTTGACTTTTGAAGTTTTGAATCATCAATATATGATATATGAAGTCATTTGATCAAGAAAAATCAAGAAAATCAATCAAGAATCAAAAAGTCAAAAGTTTGACTTTCCATACTTAGAAAAATTCTAAGTGTTTTTCAATGGTTTTTTCCAAACTTTGAAAGGGAATTTCTCAAAATTTCACCTACAAACTGAAAAAAACTTCCAACATGAAAGTTGTAGATTTTGATCCAATAAACAACTTTGACACATATAAATTTTTTCCATAAGATCAACCATTTAAGAGATATGGAGCTTCAAAGTTGGTACTTTTTGAAAACTTCACTTAAAACTTCATTTTCTTCAAAGTTCATGGAACTTTTTCACCCATTTCCTTAAGAGACTTGAGGAAACTTTCAACTAGGCTTTTGAAGTGTGTAATATGAGCTTTCCAAAATGTCAAAGAGCATGAAAAAATATGGAGTGTAGGTATGGTTTTGAATTATGCATTTAGTGATCATTTTCACTTGAATTTTCACCATTTTTCACTAAGTTTCAAGACTACATGACCTATAATCCAAGCAATAATGCAAAGAGGCAATAATTGAAGAGATATTTTCTGATATGAGATCAGAATGGAAGAGGATAGGAAGCTTGGGATTTAACCATGGTTTAGTAACTTTTAACCATGTGCATTAAATGTAAAGATTCCATTTTATCTTCAAATGCCAAATCACCAATTCTTGATCAACTTGCAAAGCTTTGTATTCAGAAACCTTGGCCTATAAATAGAGGTCCAAACTTCATTGCAAATCACACCAAAACCTCACAATTATAGGTTTTCTCTCTTCTTTCTTGAATTACAAGTCATGTGTTTCAAAGTGAGGTAGAAAACTCAACCTCCATCTCTTGCAAGTTCTGACCAAAGTGATGCTTCCCACAAACCACAAACATCATATGGGATGTGTTTGATCCATCCATACACCCCAAATCACCCTAAATCTCAGAATCACTCTTCAACCACCATATTTGCATAAAATGAGCCTTAACATATCAATTCTCATACCAGGCCATATCTGTCCAAGTTAATCATCTAAACACACTCCATATACTTCACATGAACTGTTCCAACCATCATACATGATCTGAAACATCAAAATCAACTAGCTTGATCCTCACTTGAGCTAAACTGCAGTTCGGGTACCACAAGGTGATCAAGAGGTTTCCAGTTCATTCCAGGCATTCAAACACATCACATAAGGTCCATTGAAGCTATCCAGATTGATACAAAGCATCTGTAACACTTATATTGAAGAATCAAATCTCCAGTTTGGCCGTTTTTGAAGGTAAGTCACTTGAACTTCAAACTCTATCATACATGCATCATAAATGAAAAACTGCCATGCCATCTTGTTTCTGCATATGTATGGATCATTAACCCTCAATCAATTGCAACTTATCATGCACACACACGATTTCAGATTGAAACTCAAAATTAGGGTTCTTCGTGTTCATCAGAAAATTGATAGCCTTAGAGATAAAATAAATGCAATTAAATGATACCATCATGTTCCTGGTGAAAAATCGAGCAAGATGGGCTATTCACTCGATCCAAACAATTCAGTTTTCAGAATTTTCAAATTTGAATTGGGTATGTGTTCTTGGCGCCAGATTTTGAAACTGAAATTAGAAATTGATTCAAAAATATAAATGATTCGTTGCAAATACTAAACAGACCACGCGCGTGGTCCAGTTGGTCATGTTTTTGAGTGGTGAGCGTGAGGTCGTGGGTTCAACACCTCTAGGGACCAAACCCTTCTTTTTTATCACTATTTCTCTTCATTTTCTTCACAACTTCAACCATTAATTTAACCAATCAAATTAACTCATTTTTTATTCATTTTTTACACACTTATTATTTTATATATGTATTTTATGAATATCAAAAAAAATCACAAAAATATATTTGTTTAATACATTTTTAATTAAGTTTAAAATAACATATTTTAAGTGTTTTTTAATACTTTTAAATATTGTTTTTCACTTGATTTCTCAAATTTAATCACTTGTAAATATTTTTTGAGAAAACCCTAATCATCTAAGTGTCAATTGAAGACAATCTTTTTGTTTATCTTGATTAAATTAACTTCTTTCAAAATTCAAATCATTTTAAATAAGCGATCGCGATTCTTTTCAAAAACGATAAACCATTTTCTTTTGATTTTCAAAGAAAACTATTGATTAAATCTTTTTAATTGATCAATTGATTTTCAAAACGATGTGGGGCCTCTCGAATATTAGAGAGTATAAGTCCCTTTCGTCTTTCTTTGTACAGAAAACTTTTTCAAACCAAAACCTTCACAGTTTTTAACGCCAAATCTTTCAACTCTTTTTCAAAACCATCCACCCTGTTTTATGAAAATAAAACAGGGGCCTCTCGAATATTAGAGAGTATAAGTCCCTTTCCTTTTTTATACAGTTTTTCTTTGTACAGAAAACTCTTTCAAAACAATACTTTTCAAACTGTTTTCAAAACAACAAACGACGCGTCTGTAAATAAAACCATCCACCATGTTTTATAAAATAAAACAGGGGCCTCCACGTAGGTATAAGTCCCAAGCCCCTTTTGTACATACCCATTCCTGTACATGAAATTAGGTATTTCATTGTACACATACATTTTTGTACATATCTCAATTTGTTTTAACTTTGAATAACAAACCAAAAATGAAGGTTTCTTTAAATCTTCCCAAAAATATACCATGGGCCTCCATGTAGGTATAAGTCCCAAGCCTTTTGTGAATACCTGTTTACATAGCTTTGAATAAACTCGAAGGGACCTCTCCCTGAGTATGAGTCCCAAGCCCCGTGTATACAAATGGATCATGCTTACAGGTATATTTCCTTCATAAACTCCATTATATACACACACTTTGTCATATATGTATAACTGTTCATATTTGTTCATGTACTTGTTCATGTTTGTTCGTACTTGTTCATACTTGTGATTGTGTTATATATTTGTTCAACTTAGTACAACACTAGGTTCCCCATAGCCTCCTATTGGGCTTCGTGCAAAGAATCTCCCTAGTTTAGGTTAGGACATAGAGTATGGTTTCCCGGTGAAATCGCTCTAAGAGCTCAAACCAACTATACCATGCCTCCCCTTGGGCTTTGTATAAACGAGTGTCCCTCCCATAGCCTCCTCTTGGGCTTACAATGCAAGGACCCTGGATTGTCCCTCCCATAGCCTCCTCTTGGGCTTACAATGCAAGGACCCTCGGATAGCCTCCTCTTGGGCTTCGTACAAGGACCCACGGGCTTCTTATAAGCATCCCCAATATCCAAATCAAATACCCTAGGAGATTAGACATTTTTCATCTCTATGCTAGGAGTATCTCTTCTATATCATCACAAACGATCAATCAATCAATCAAACTTTTTTGCCACAAGGCTGGCTAATCAATCAAACTGTTTTACCACCGTACTGGATGATTAATCAAAGTTTTTGTCACAAGGCTGACTTCATTGAAACTTTTGCCACAAGGCTGGCTGATTAATCAAAACTTTTTGTCACAAGGCTGACTTCATTGAAAGTTTTTGCCACAAGGCTGGTTAAACAAACAAAAACATCTTTATCATTCTAAGCACCCTAAGTGGCATGGCCCCGGGCTTATCATGAAAAGATTTTCAAACAAAATCAAACAGATGTATGTGATGATATAGATTAGATACATCTAGCATTTAGACGACATTTGTCTATTTTCCTTTGCTTCCACTAGCATAAGTGGGAACTACGATTGCTCTGACTTTCTCAACATCCCTTTGAGAATACGTAGGCACAAGGTCGATCCTTGGCGAGCAAAACAAAACACAAAAAACCATTCAAACCTTAGCACCCGTAGACCCCGAGCTACAGATGCTCTGATTCCCTCTAAGGGATATGTATGCAGAGGATCGCGATGATCTTTGCGAGCATAATCAAACAAACACCTTAGGTCCCACCTCTTTTTCACAAGGACCTCCACCACAACAAGAATGGAATAAACAAAACAAAGAAACCTATAGAGTACTATAGATACGTTGGGTGCTAATACCTTCCCTTCGTATAACCAACCCTCTTACCCGGAATCTCTCCCCCACTTTTTAGGTTATTGCAGCTTTTTTCCCATACATTGGTGTTTTGGAATATTTTGATGTGCTATACTTACACAAAAGTCACGAAGTTTGTTAATCATGCAAAGTTTGGTATTTTGGAAGATTTTTTTTGTGCTATACTATATAAAAGTCATGAAATTTGTTAAATTTGAAAACATTAGAATTTTTGAAGATTTTCATGTGCTATACTACATCAAACTCACGAAGTTCCTTAAACTTGCAAAGTTTTGTATTTTGTTTGATTTTCGTGTGATATACTACATAAAAGTCACGAAGTTAGTTAAACTTGCAAAGTTTTGTATTTTGGTTGATTTTCGTGTGATATACTACATAAAAGTCACAAAGTTCGTTAAACTTGCATACATTAGTATTTTGGAAGATTTTGATGTGCTATACTTACACAAAAGTCACGAAGATCGTTAAACTGGCATATTTTGTTCTTTTTAAAGATTTTCGTGTGCTATATACTACATAAAAGTCACGAAGTTTGTTAAACTTGAAAACTATGGTATTTTGGAAGATTTCCGTGTGGTATACTACATTAAAGTCACGACGTTCGTTAAACTTGGAAATTTTAGTCTTTTGGAAGATTTTTCGTGTTCTATACTGCATAAAAGTCACGAAGTTCGTTAAACTTACAAACTTTTGTATTTTGGAAGATTTTCGTGTGTTATACTATGGAAAAGTCACGAAGTTCGTTAAACTTGATTATATTGGTATTTTAGAAGTTTTTCGTGTGATATACTACATCAAAGTCATGAAGTTCGTTAAACTTACAAAATTTGGTCTTTTTGAAGATTTTCATGTGCTATACTACATCAAAGTCACGAATATTCCTTAAACTTGCAAAGTTTGGTATTTTGCACGATTTCCGTGTTATATACTACTTAAAAGTCACGAAGTTAGGTAAGCTTGCATACATTGGTATTTTGGAAGATTTTCTTATGGTATACTACATAAAATTCACGAAGATTGTTAAAGTGGCAAAATTTGATCTTTTCAAAGATTTTCGTGTTCAATACTACATAAAAGTCACGAAGTTCATTAAACTTGCAAAATTTGGTATTTTGGAAGATTTCCGTGGGCTATACTACATAAAATACAAGAAGTTCGTTAAACTTGTATACATTTGTATTTTGGAAGATTTTCCTGTGCTATACTACATAAAAGTCACGAAGTTCATTAAACTTTCAAATTTTGGTCTTTTTGAAGATTTCCGTGTGCTAAACTACATAAAAATCGCGAAGTTCGCTACACTTGCATACATTAGTATTTTGAAAGATTTTCGTATGCTAAACTACGTAAAAGTCACGAAGTTCGTTAAACCTGGAAAATTTGGTCTTTTTGAAGATTTCCGTGTGTTATACTACATAAAAGTCATGATGTTCGTTAAATTTACAAACTTTGGTATGTTGGAATATTTACATGTGCTATAATACATAACATTCACAAAGTTCGTTAAACTTGAATACATTGGTATTTTGGAAGATTTTGATGTGCTATACTTACACAAAAGTCACGAAGTTCGTTAATCATGCAAAGTTTGGTATTTTGGAAGATTTTTTTTGTGCTATACTATATAAAAGTCACGAAATTTGTTAAATTTGAAAACATTGGAATTTTTGAAGATTTTCGTGTGCTATACTACATCAAACTCACGAAGTTCCTTAAACTTGCAAAGTTTTTGTATTTTGTTTGATTTTCGTGTGATATACTACATAAAAGTCACGAAGTTAGTTAAACTTGCAAAGTTTTGTATTTTGGTTGATTTTCGTGTGATATACTACATAAAAGTCACAAAGTTCGTTAAACTTGCATACATTAGTATTTTGGAAGATTTTGATGTGCTATACTTACACAAAAGTCACGAAGATCGTTAAACTGGCATATTTTGTTCTTTTTAAAGATTTTCGTGTGCTATATACTACATAAAAGTCACGAAGTTTGTTAAACTTGAAAACTATGGTATTTTGGAAGATTTCCGTGTGGTATACTACATTAAAGTCACGACGTTCGTTAAACTTGGAAATTTTAGTCTTTTGGAAGATTTTTCGTGTTCTATACTGCATAAAAGTCACGAAGTTCGTTAAACTTACAAACTTTTGTATTTTGGAAGATTTTCGTGTGTTATACTATGGAAAAGTCACGAAGTTCGTTAAACATGATTATATTGGTATTTTAGAAGTTTTTCGTGTGATATACTACATCAAAGTCATTAATTTCGTTAAACTTACAAAATTTGGTCTTTTTGAAGATTTTCATGTGCTATACTACATCAAAGTCACGAATATTCCTTAAACTTGCAAAGTTTGGTATTTTGCACGATTTCCGTGTTATATACTACTTAAAAGTCACGAAGTTAGGTAAGCTTGCATACATTGGTATTTTGGAAGATTTTCTTATGGTATACTACATAAAATTCACGAAGATTGTTAAAGTGGCAAAATTTGATCTTTTCAAAGATTTTCGTGTTCAATACTACATAAAAGTCACGAAGTTCATTAAACTTGCAAAATTTGGTATTTTGGAAGATTTCCGTGGGCTATACTACATAAAATACAAGAAGTTCGTTAAACTTGTATACATTTGTATTTTGGAAGATTTTCCTGTGCTATACTACATAAAAGTCACGAAGTTCATTAAACTTTCAAATTTTGGTCTTTTTGAAGATTTCCGTGTGCTAAACTACATAAAAATCGCGAAGTTCGCTACACTTGCATACATTAGTATTTTGAAAGATTTTCGTA
Source organism: Vicia villosa (assembly GCF_029867415.1). Classification (NCBI taxonomy): domain Eukaryota; kingdom Viridiplantae; phylum Streptophyta; class Magnoliopsida; order Fabales; family Fabaceae; genus Vicia; species Vicia villosa. The sequence continues at coordinate 763,331 of NW_026705313.1, forward strand.
TGCTAAACTACGTAAAAGTCACGAAGTTCGTTAAACCTGGAAAATTTGGTCTTTTTGAAGATTTCCGTGTGTTATACTACATAAAAGTCATGATGTTCGTTAAATTTACAAACTTTGGTATGTTGGAATATTTACATGTGCTATAATACATAACATTCACAAAGTTCGTTAAACTTGAATACATTGGTATTTTGGAAGATTTTGATGTGCTATACTTACACAAAAGTCACGAAGTTCGTTAATCATGCAAAGTTTGGTATTTTGGAAGATTTTTTTTGTGCTATACTATATAAAAGTCACGAAATTTGTTAAATTTGAAAACATTGGAATTTTTGAAGATTTTCGTGTGCTATACTACATCAAACTCACGAAGTTCCTTAAACTTGCAAAGTTTTTGTATTTTGTTTGATTTTCGTGTGATATACTACATAAAAGTCACGAAGTTAGTTAAACTTGCAAAGTTTTGTATTTTGGTTGATTTTCGTGTGATATACTACATAAAAGTCACAAAGTTCGTTAAACTTGCATACATTAGTATTTTGGAAGATTTTGATGTGCTATACTTACACAAAAGTCACGAAGATCGTTAAACTGGCATATTTTGTTCTTTTTAAAGATTTTCGTGTGCTATATACTACATAAAAGTCACGAAGTTTGTTAAACTTGAAAACTATGGTATTTTGGAAGATTTCCGTGTGGTATACTACATTAAAGTCACGACGTTCGTTAAACTTGGAAATTTTAGTCTTTTGGAAGATTTTTCGTGTTCTATACTGCATAAAAGTCACGAAGTTCGTTAAACTTACAAACTTTTGTATTTTGGAAGATTTTCGTGTGTTATACTATGGAAAAGTCACGAAGTTCGTTAAACATGATTATATTGGTATTTTAGAAGTTTTTCGTGTGATATACTACATCAAAGTCATGAAGTTCGTTAAACTTACAAAATTTGGTCTTTTTGAAGATTTTCATGTGCTATACTACATCAAAGTCACGAATATTCCTTAAACTTGCAAAGTTTGGTATTTTGCACGATTTCCGTGTTATATACTACTTAAAAGTCACGAAGTTAGGTAAGCTTGCATACATTGGTATTTTGGAAGATTTTCTTATGGTATACTACATAAAATTCACGAAGATTGTTAAAGTGGCAAAATTTGATCTTTTCAAAGATTTTCGTGTTCAATACTACATAAAAGTCACGAAGTTCATTAAACTTGCAAAATTTGGTATTTTGGAAGATTTCCGTGGGCTATACTACATAAAATACAAGAAGTTCGTTAAACTTGTATACATTTGTATTTTGGAAGATTTTCCTGTGCTATACTACATAAAAGTCACGAAGTTCATTAAACTTTCAAATTTTGGTCTTTTTGAAGATTTCCGTGTGCTAAACTACATAAAAATCGCGAAGTTCGCTACACTTGCATACATTAGTATTTTGAAAGATTTTCGTATGCTAAACTACGTAAAAGTCACGAAGTTCGTTAAACCTGGAAAATTTGGTCTTTTTGAAGATTTCCGTGTGTTATACTACATAAAAGTCATGATGTTCGTTAAATTTACAAACTTTGGTATGTTGGAATATTTACATGTGCTATAATACATAACATTCACAAAGTTCGTTAAACTTGAATACATTGGTATTTTGGAAGATTTTGATGTGCTATACTTACACAAAAGTCACGAAGTTCGTTAATCATGCAAAGTTTGGTATTTTGGAAGATTTTTTTTGTGCTATACTATATAAAAGTCACGAAATTTGTTAAATTTGAAAACATTGGAATTTTTGAAGATTTTCGTGTGCTATACTACATCAAACTCACGAAGTTCCTTAAACTTGCAAAGTTTTTGTATTTTGTTTGATTTTCGTGTGATATACTACATAAAAGTCACGAAGTTAGTTAAACTTGCAAAGTTTTGTATTTTGGTTGATTTTCGTGTGATATACTACATAAAAGTCACAAAGTTCGTTAAACTTGCATACATTAGTATTTTGGAAGATTTTGATGTGCTATACTTACACAAAAGTCACGAAGATCGTTAAACTGGCATATTTTGTTCTTTTTAAAGATTTTCGTGTGCTATATACTACATAAAAGTCACGAAGTTTGTTAAACTTGAAAACTATGGTATTTTGGAAGATTTCCGTGTGGTATACTACATTAAAGTCACGACGTTCGTTAAACTTGGAAATTTTAGTCTTTTGGAAGATTTTTCGTGTTCTATACTGCATAAAAGTCACGAAGTTCGTTAAACTTACAAACTTTTGTATTTTGGAAGATTTTCGTGTGTTATACTATGGAAAAGTCACGAAGTTCGTTAAACTTGATTATATTGGTATTTTAGAAGTTTTTCGTGTGATATACTACATCAAAGTCATGAAGTTCGTTAAACTTACAAAATTTGGTCTTTTTGAAGATTTTCATGTGCTATACTACATCAAAGTCACGAATATTCCTTAAACTTGCAAAGTTTGGTATTTTGCACGATTTCCGTGTTATATACTACTTAAAAGTCACGAAGTTAGGTAAGCTTGCATACATTGGTATTTTGGAAGATTTTCTTATGGTATACTACATAAAATTCACGAAGATTGTTAAAGTGGCAAAATTTGATCTTTTCAAAGATTTTCGTGTTCAATACTACATAAAAGTCACGAAGTTCATTAAACTTGCAAAATTTGGTATTTTGGAAGATTTCCGTGGGCTATACTACATAAAATACAAGAAGTTCGTTAAACTTGTATACATTTGTATTTTGGAAGATTTTCCTGTGCTATACTACATAAAAGTCACGAAGTTCGTTAAACTTTCAAATTTTGGTCTTTTTGAAGATTTCCGTGTGCTAAACTACATAAAAATCGCGAAGTTCGCTACACTTGCATACATTAGTATTTTGAAAGATTTTCGTATGCTAAACTACGTAAAAGTCACGAAGTTCGTTAAACCTGGAAAATTTGGTCTTTTTGAAGATTTCCGTGTGTTATACTACATAAAAGTCATGATGTTCGTTAAATTTACAAACTTTGGTATGTTGGAATATTTACATGTGCTATAATACATAACATTCACAAAGTTCGTTAAACTTGAATACATTGGTATTTTGGAAGATTTTGATGTGCTATACTTACACAAAAGTCACGAAGTTCGTTAATCATGCAAAGTTTGGTATTTTGGAAGATTTTTTTTGTGCTATACTATATAAAAGTCACGAAATTTGTTAAATTTGAAAACATTGGAATTTTTGAAGATTTTCGTGTGCTATACTACATCAAACTCACGAAGTTCCTTAAACTTGCAAAGTTTTTGTATTTTGTTTGATTTTCGTGTGATATACTACATAAAAGTCACGAAGTTAGTTAAACTTGCAAAGTTTTGTATTTTGGTTGATTTTCGTGTGATATACTACATAAAAGTCACAAAGTTCGTTAAACTTGCATACATTAGTATTTTGGAAGATTTTGATGTGCTATACTTACACAAAAGTCACGAAGATCGTTAAACTGGCATATTTTGTTCTTTTTAAAGATTTTCGTGTGCTATATACTACATAAAAGTCACGAAGTTTGTTAAACTTGAAAACTATGGTATTTTGGAAGATTTCCGTGTGGTATACTACATTAAAGTCACGACGTTCGTTAAACTTGGAAATTTTAGTCTTTTGGAAGATTTTTCGTGTTCTATACTGCATAAAAGTCACGAAGTTCGTTAAACTTACAAACTTTTGTATTTTGGAAGATTTTCGTGTGTTATACTATGGAAAAGTCACGAAGTTCGTTAAACTTGATTATATTGGTATTTTAGAAGTTTTTCGTGTGATATACTACATCAAAGTCATGAAGTTCGTTAAACTTACAAAATTTGGTCTTTTTGAAGATTTTCATGTGCTATACTACATCAAAGTCACGAATATTCCTTAAACTTGCAAAGTTTGGTATTTTGCACGATTTCCGTGTTATATACTACTTAAAAGTCACGAAGTTAGGTAAGCTTGCATACATTGGTATTTTGGAAGATTTTCTTATGGTATACTACATAAAATTCACGAAGATTGTTAAAGTGGCAAAATTTGATCTTTTCAAAGATTTTCGTGTTCAATACTACATAAAAGTCACGAAGTTCATTAAACTTGCAAAATTTGGTATTTTGGAAGATTTCCGTGGGCTATACTACATAAAATACAAGAAGTTCGTTAAACTTGTATACATTTGTATTTTGGAAGATTTTCCTGTGCTATACTACATAAAAGTCACGAAGTTCGTTAAACTTTCAAATTTTGGTCTTTTTGAAGATTTCCGTGTGCTAAACTACATAAAAATCGCGAAGTTCGCTACACTTGCATACATTAGTATTTTGAAAGATTTTCGTATGCTAAACTACGTAAAAGTCACGAAGTTCGTTAAACCTGGAAAATTTGGTCTTTTTGAAGATTTCCGTGTGTTATACTACATAAAAGTCATGATGTTCGTTAAATTTACAAACTTTGGTATGTTGGAATATTTACATGTGCTATAATACATAACATTCACAAAGTTCGTTAAACTTGCATACATTGGTATTTTGGAAGATTTTGATGTGCTATACTTACACAAAAGTCACGAAGTTCGTTAATCATGCAAAGTTTGGTATTTTGGAAGATTTTTTTTGTGCTATACTATATAAAAGTCACGAAATTTGTTAAATTTGAAAACATTGGAATTTTTGAAGATTTTCGTGTGCTATACTACATCAAACTCACGAAGTTCCTTAAACTTGCAAAGTTTTTGTATTTTGTTTGATTTTCGTGTGATATACTACATAAAAGTCACGAAGTTAGTTAAACTTGCAAAGTTTTGTATTTTGGTTGATTTTCGTGTGATATACTACATAAAAGTCACAAAGTTCGTTAAACTTGCATACATTAGTATTTTGGAAGATTTTGATGTGCTATACTTACACAAAAGTCACGAAGATCGTTAAACTGGCATATTTTGTTCTTTTTAAAGATTTTCGTGTGCTATATACTACATAAAAGTCACGAAGTTTGTTAAACTTGAAAACTATGGTATTTTGGAAGATTTCCGTGTGGTATACTACATTAAAGTCACGACGTTCGTTAAACTTGGAAATTTTAGTCTTTTGGAAGATTTTTCGTGTTCTATACTGCATAAAAGTCACGAAGTTCGTTAAACTTACAAACTTTTGTATTTTGGAAGATTTTCGTGTGTTATACTATGGAAAAGTCACGAAGTTCGTTAAACTTGATTATATTGGTATTTTAGAAGTTTTTCGTGTGATATACTACATCAAAGTCATGAAGTTCGTTAAACTTACAAAATTTGGTCTTTTTGAAGATTTTCATGTGCTATACTACATCAAAGTCACGAATATTCCTTAAACTTGCAAAGTTTGGTATTTTGCACGATTTCCGTGTTATATACTACTTAAAAGTCACGAAGTTAGGTAAGCTTGCATACATTGGTATTTTGGAAGATTTTCTTATGGTATACTACATAAAATTCACGAAGATTGTTAAAGTGGCAAAATTTGATCTTTTCAAAGATTTTCGTGTTCAATACTACATAAAAGTCACGAAGTTCATTAAACTTGCAAAATTTGGTATTTTGGAAGATTTCCGTGGGCTATACTACATAAAATACAAGAAGTTCGTTAAACTTGTATACATTTGTATTTTGGAAGATTTTCCTGTGCTATACTACATAAAAGTCACGAAGTTCGTTAAACTTTCAAATTTTGGTCTTTTTGAAGATTTCCGTGTGCTAAACTACATAAAAATCGCGAAGTTCGCTACACTTGCATACATTAGTATTTTGAAAGATTTTCGTATGCTAAACTACGTAAAAGTCACGAAGTTCGTTAAACCTGGAAAATTTGGTCTTTTTGAAGATTTCCGTGTGTTATACTACATAAAAGTCATGATGTTCGTTAAATTTACAAACTTTGGTATGTTGGAATATTTACATGTGCTATAATACATAACATTCACAAAGTTCGTTAAACTTGCATACATTGGTATTTTGGAAGATTTTGATGTGCTATACTTACACAAAAGTCACGAAGTTCGTTAATCATGCAAAGTTTGGTATTTTGGAAGATTTTTTTGTGCTATACTATATAAAAGTCACGAAATTTGTTAAATTTGAAAACATTGGAATTTTTGAAGATTTTCGTGTGCTATACTACATCAAACTCACGAAGTTCCTTAAACTTGCAAAGTTTTTGTATTTTGTTTGATTTTCGTGTGATATACTACATAAAAGTCACGAAGTTAGTTAAACTTGCAAAGTTTTGTATTTTGGTTGATTTTCGTGTGATATACTACATAAAAGTCACAAAGTTCGTTAAACTTGCATACATTAGTATTTTGGAAGATTTTGATGTGCTATACTTACACAAAAGTCACGAAGATCGTTAAACTGGCATATTTTGTTCTTTTTAAAGATTTTCGTGTGCTATATACTACATAAAAGTCACGAAGTTTGTTAAACTTGAAAACTATGGTATTTTGGAAGATTTCCGTGTGGTATACTACATTAAAGTCACGACGTTCGTTAAACTTGGAAATTTTAGTCTTTTGGAAGATTTTTCGTGTTCTATACTGCATAAAAGTCACGAAGTTCGTTAAACTTACAAACTTTTGTATTTTGGAAGATTTTCGTGTGTTATACTATGGAAAAGTCACGAAGTTCGTTAAACTTGATTATATTGGTATTTTAGAAGTTTTTCGTGTGATATACTACATCAAAGTCATGAAGTTCGTTAAACTTACAAAATTTGGTCTTTTTGAAGATTTTCATGTGCTATACTACATCAAAGTCACGAATATTCCTTAAACTTGCAAAGTTTGGTATTTTGCATGATTTCCGTGTTATATACTACTTAAAAGTCACGAAGTTAGGTAAGCTTGCATACATTGGTATTTTGGAAGATTTTCTTATGGTATACTACATAAAATTCACGAAGATTGTTAAAGTGGCAAAATTTGATCTTTTCAAAGATTTTCGTGTTCAATACTACATAAAAGTCACGAAGTTCATTAAACTTGCAAAATTTGGTATTTTGGAAGATTTCCGTGGGCTATACTACATAAAATACAAGAAGTTCGTTAAACTTGTATACATTTGTATTTTGGAAGATTTTCCTGTGCTATACTACATAAAAGTCACGAAGTTCGTTAAACTTTCAAATTTTGGTCTTTTTGAAGATTTCCGTGTGCTAAACTACATAAAAATCGCGAAGTTCGCTACACTTGCATACATTAGTATTTTGAAAGATTTTCGTATGCTATACTACGTAAAAGTCACGAAGTTCGTTAAACTTGGAAAATTTGGTCTTTTTGAAGATTTCCGTGTGTTATACTACATAAAAGTCATGATGTTCGTTAAATTTACAAACTTTGGTATGTTGGAATATTTACATGTGCTATAATACATAACATTCACAAAGTTCGTTAAACTTGCATACATTGGTATTTTGGAAGATTTTGATGTGCTATACTTACACAAAAGTCACGAAGTTCGTTAATCATGCAAAGTTTGGTATTTTGGAAGATTTTTTTTGTGCTATACTATATAAAAGTCACGAAATTTGTTAAATTTGAAAACATTGGAATTTTTGAAGATTTTCGTGTGCTATACTACATCAAACTCACGAAGTTCCTTAAACTTGCAAAGTTTTGTATTTTGTTTGATTTTCGTGTGATATACTACATAAAAGTCACGAAGTTAGTTAAACTTGCAAAGTTTTGTATTTTGGTTGATTTTCGTGTGATATACTACATAAAAGTCACAAAGTTCGTTAAACTTGCATACATTAGTATTTTGGAAGATTTTGATGTGCTATACTTACACAAAAGTCACGAAGATCGTTAAACTGGCATATTTTGTTCTTTTTAAAGATTTTCGTGTGCTATATACTACATAAAAGTCACGAAGTTTGTTAAACTTGAAAACTATGGTATTTTGGAAGATTTCCGTGTGGTATACTACATTAAAGTCACGACGTTCGTTAAACTTGGAAATTTTAGTCTTTTGGAAGATTTTTCGTGTTCTATACTGCATAAAAGTCACGAAGTTCGTTAAACTTACAAACTTTTGTATTTTGGAAGATTTTCGTGTGTTATACTATGGAAAAGTCACGAAGTTCGTTAAACTTGATTATATTGGTATTTTAGAAGTTTTTCGTGTGATATACTACATCAAAGTCATGAAGTTCGTTAAACTTACAAAATTTGGTCTTTTTGAAGATTTTCATGTGCTATACTACATCAAAGTCACGAATATTCCTTAAACTTGCAAAGTTTGGTATTTTGCATGATTTCCGTGTTATATACTACTTAAAAGTCACGAAGTTAGGTAAGCTTGCATACATTGGTATTTTGGAAGATTTTCTGATGGTATACTACATAAAATTCACGAAGATTGTTAAAGTGGCAAAATTTGATCTTTTCAAAGATTTTCGTGTTCAATACTACATAAAAGTCACGAAGTTCATTAAACTTGCAAAATTTGGTATTTTGGAAGATTTCCGTGGGCTATACTACATAAAATACAAGAAGTTCGTTAAACTTGTATACATTTGTATTTTGGAAGATTTTCCTGTGCTATACTACATAAAAGTCACGAAGTTCGTTAAACTTTCAAATTTTGGTCTTTTTGAAGATTTCCGTGTGCTAAACTACATAAAAATCGCGAAGTTCGCTACACTTGCATACATTAGTATTTTGAAAGATTTTCGTATGCTATACTACGTAAAAGTCACGAAGTTCGTTAAACTTGGAAAATTTGGTCTTTTTGAAGATTTCCGTGTGTTATACTACATAAAAGTCATGATGTTCGTTAAATTTACAAACTTTGGTATGTTGGAATATTTACATGTGCTATAATACATAACATTCACAAAGTTCGTTGAACTTGCATACATTGGTGTTTTGGAATATTTTGATGTGCTATACTTACACAAAAGTCACGAAGTTTGTTAATCATGCAAAGTTTGGTATTTTGGAAGATTTTTTTTGTGCTATACTATATAAAAGTCATGAAATTTGTTAAATTTGAAAACATTAGAATTTTTGAAGATTTTCATGTGCTATACTACATCAAACTCACGAAGTTCCTTAAACTTGCAAAGTTTTGTATTTTGTTTGATTTTCGTGTGATATACTACATAAAAGTCACGAAGTTAGTTAAACTTGCAAAGTTTTGTATTTTGGTTGATTTTCGTGTGATATACTACATAAAAGTCACAAAGTTCGTTAAACTTGCATACATTAGTATTTTGGAAGATTTTGATGTGCTATACTTACACAAAAGTCACGAAGATCGTTAAACTGGCATATTTTGTTCTTTTTAAATATTTTCGTGTGCTATATACTACATAAAAGTCACGAAGTTTGTTAAACTTGAAAACTATGGTATTTTGGAAGATTTCCGTGTGGTATACTACATTAAAGTCACGACGTTCGTTAAACTTGGAAATTTTAGTCTTTTGGAAGATTTTTCGTGTTCTATACTGCATAAAAGTCACGAAGTTCGTTAAACTTACAAACTTTTGTATTTTCGAAGATTTTCGTGTGTTATACTATGGCAAAGTCACGGAGTTCGTTAAACTTGATTATATTGGTATTTTAGAAGTTTTTCGTGTGATATACTACATCAAAGTCATGAAGTTCGTTAAACTTACAAAATTTGGTCTTTTTGAAGATTTTCGTGTGCTATACTACATCAAAGTCACGAATATTCCTTAAACTAGCAAAGTTTGGTATTTGGCATGATTTCCGTGTTATATACTACTTAAAAGTCACGAAGTTAGGTAAGCTTGCATACATTGGTATTTTTGAAGATTTTCATATGGTATACTACATAAAATTCACGAAGATTGTTAAAGTGGCAAAATTTAATCTTTTCAAAGATTTTCGTGTTCAATACTACATAAAAGTCACGAAGTTCATTAAACTTGCAAAATTTGGTATTTTGGAAGATTTCCGTGGGCTATACTACATAAAATACAAGAAGTTCGTTAAACTTGTATACATTTGTATTTTGGAAGATTTTCCTGTGCTATACTACATAAAAGTCACGAAGTTCGTTAAACTTTCAAATTTTGGTCTTTTTGAAGATTTCCGTGTGCTAAACTACATAAAAATCACGAATTTCGCTACACTTGCATACATTAGTATTTTGAAAGATTTTCTTATGCTATATGTCATACCCCAATTTTTGACCCTAAGATCATACATCATTTGCATTTCAATCATCAATCAAGATCACAATCTTGAGGTATCATTTTTCCTTTGAGGGGAATCATCAAGCACTTTTAGCTTTTTATTTGTTATACTAACCCAAATACCAAAAACATTGCTTTATTTCTTTGTAGGCTTTTGTTTTGTAGGTACCAAGCCAAGACATGCAATAAACAAGGCATTTTTCACATTTTTGACTGATGAAATCGATTTCCCTACTGGGTAAATCGATTTCCCTGCAGCAATCTTCACCAAAATCACATTCTGGACAGCATGAAATCGATTTCCCTCCTGGATAAATCGATTTCCCTAGTGTATTTTGCGCCAAATTCTCTTCTGGAACAGATTGAAATCGATTTCACTCCTGGGGAAATCGATTTCCTTAAGGCGAAATTCAAAAAATATAAGGAGGGAAGCTTGACATCATTTTGGCACCTTTTTATTTGATCATTTTACCAATTTTCCACCTCATCAAAATTAATCCCTTCATTAAACCCACTTAAACCTCATTTTACCATTTAAATACCACTTTAATCACCAATTAAACACAAGCTAATTACCAAATGCAAAAAGACCAAACTACCACTACTCTTGCTCCAATTCTATAAATAGAGGCCACTACTCTCTCATTTCTCAAGCTTGGAGAGCCAAAAAATTGCTTGCAAATTCATTTCTCACCCTTTCCAAAACCCTCACCCAAAGTTCATTTTCATAAGATTAGTGAGATTCACATTGAATCTTGCTAATTTTGAACTAAGCCTCCTACATTTCACTCTTTTCTTTGTTTGATCATCTCCAAATTTGAAGGATCTACACACCTTGTGCTTGCTCTTGAAGCTACTCCAAAATCTTTGTTCAAGAAGTGGTAATTTGCTAGATCCATGATGTAGATCTTTATTGCTTGTGTTCAATGCATCTTTGATGCTATATTGATGATATTTGCTGGTTTTGTGATGGAAATTTCGTGCTCAAGTTGATGTGTGATCATAAGGTGTTTGCATATTTGTTCAAATCAAGTTTCATGCCTTTAAATGCTGTTTTTGCTGAAATTTACACTGAGGAAATCGATTTCCTTAAGGCTGAAATCGATTTCTTGCTGAACGTAACTTGTTTTTTTTGAAAACTGCACTATGGAAATCGATTTCCCCCTGCATGAAATCGATTTCCAGCAGGCAGAATATGGTTTTTTGCCTTTTTTGTGATTGTTTTGGCTTCCTTCTTCCTACACTTCATTAATATCATTGGATCTAGGGTGTTGATAGGTTTGAAATGGCCTAATCCACCAAAATGGATGAATGATATTAATGATAGTGTGAGTTGATTATCTTTTGTGTTTTCATTCTTATTTTCATCTTATTTTTCTTTTGATCGATGAAAGTCTTGACATCTTGAGGATTCTATGGATTCTTGATGAAGACTAGATCAATTTGTTTTCATTCTTATCTTTTCATCTTATTTCCTTTTGATCGATGAAAGTCTTAATATCTTGAGAATTCTATGGATTCTTGATAAAGACTAGATCAATTTGTTTTCATTCTTATCTTTTTTCATCTTATTTTCTCTTGATCGATGAAAGTCTTGATATCTTGAGAATTCTATGGATTCTTGATAAAGGCTAGATCATTTCTTCTTCTCCTTCTTATTTCTTTTAATTGATGATCTTGATACATGGAGAGTTCTCCTACATTTGTCCCGATTCGATAAAAGATCAAATATGGAAGAGAATTGTATGCGGTTGATTTATGACTTATGGAAATTTATCGTGTAGTCGCTATGATTTTATCAAGCTTCTGATAAGTTTCCATTGACCTTAAATCCGAGTACATCATTCACTCACCATCGATCTTCATTACTAACTTTGATAACATACTTGACAAGTTTCAAGATGGTTATCTTTAACATCTAACAACTAACTTTAATTTCCGCCATTTATTATACCGCTCTTTATATTTCTCGCTTTATCGCTTTATTTTATCATTTCATCATATTTACATTCCGCCATTTTCTCTTTGTCCATTTGGACGTTTATATTCCGCTATTTTTCTCTTTGTCCACTTGGACATATGTTTATGCTTCCGCTATTTTCCTTTTGTCCACTTGGACCATACTTTATTTTTATGCTAAAACACTAATAAACAACCAAAATCTAAAAAACACATAAGGCTCTCTTTGGACTATTGGTTACTATCCCTAGCATTTTGGAGATTCGGACTTATGGACCTAGTGCCTCTGGACTCTTATTCTGTTATTACTCTGCTGTTATTCTGTCTGTCTAGCATTGGATTGTTGTCTATTTGTATGTGCAGGTATTTCCTTGAAAGCCCTTGATAGTTAATTCCAAGGCATTGAGATAAGGATTTTACACGAAAACAGCCGTTACTCTGCCCGATTTTCGTCAGAATCTTAATGTGCTTAATGCAAAGTGGTGCTAAAATAATAAATTCATCTGGATCCTCAAGTGATAATGTGTTGGTTTAGTATTGATATTCCAAAGGAAAGGAAATCTACCTTGACTCACAATGTCAAGTATTGGCTTCTTATTTCGGTTAGACCGTTTCTTTCCTTAGCTTTTAGTTTACGCAATAGGATAGCCTCTTCATCTCCTCCCCTTCTTTAATTTTCAAAATCTTCTCCCTTTTTCCAAAACATTCTTATGTTTGCAATCTTTTCAAAACTTTTTTCTTTAAAATATCTTTTGCCCTTAGTGGTTTTTCTTCAAAAGTTTAGACACCATTAATTGTCGAAACGAGTGGTTATACCCCACGATTTTGAAATTGATTGATAAAATGAGATCTTTTCCGCGTGAGAGAGCTAGTGGCATACTCGTTGATTTTATCCGAGTTGGAGCCCTTCTTTCATTTGCGATGCAAAGAACTTGTTTGTTCTCATGCTCAAGATCAATGGCTGAGTATTTCTCTCCGACGACAATAAAGTGTTTATTCGTTTTAAAAACAGTTTTCCCTTTAAGCGGAACTACATTAGCTCTGACTTCTCCATTGCACCAAGGAGGTATGTAGGCCCAAAGCTTAACGTTTTGCCGAGCTTATTTTAAAAATAAAACAAACCCTTTTTTAGCACACACGACACAGATTTTCAAAAAGGTTCCTGTGGAGTACCACAGATATGAGGGGTGCTTAAAACCTTCCCCTTGTATAAACAACACCCGTACCTAAAATCTCTTCTTTTGTTTTAAAAAACAAACTTTGGTTTTTTTCGTTCTTTTCCCTTTTCCTATGGAAATAATAAAAGCGCGGTGGCGACTTTCACTGAAATATTGATTCGAGTCATCCTATGGCTTCGATATCAGATTTTCCCCGCTACAGAAAAATGGCGACTTCACTGGGGATCCAGTTTTAAGTGTGTTAAGCCTATTTTTGTTTATCTGTGTGTTTTTATCTGTATATATTGTTGTGTGCTTTGTTTGTTTATTTTCTTTATTTTCTTTTTGGTGCTCGATGGTTCCTCTGTGATGAGATAAAGTTCTAACCCGAACTTTGGTGAGTAACTTGAGATAGGAGGTGGTAAGACCAATAGTTGCATGTCAGGAGCAATCCTTAACACGAGCATCATATGGTGGAACCCCAATCAGTGGAGGCCTCATGGAAGGTAGTAGAGGTTGTTACGAACCATCGTGATAACACTATTACTTTCAATAGTGAGTGTCCGTAGAAGCTGAATGGCCTAGAACCCTTTTTACCCATCTAAGCCTTTTTAGGATGTAGTGCAGAAACAAGTTCGAGTACCAATTTGAGCTTGTTGTCATGCGATACTACGCTCAGACGAGGTCTTTTTAGGCATATTATTGGCGCCCATGAGCAATTGTGCGTGCCGGTAGTATCCGATAGAAGATTGAAAACTCTGGGAACCTTTGTAGAACCCGTTCGGCAGGTACAAAATTCCCTAGTACATACCTTTGTGGGTGGTTCTTAACCTTGACTCCATGCTCGTGACGTCGAACCTGTGAACTCTGTTTATGCGACCATGTGTGATCTTGATTGTGATTGATGCATGAACCATGCATCCATGCATTCATTTGATTTCCAAGGAACTCATAGGTCTTTCTTTGTAAACATCATAAGTTTCATCAAACTCAATGGATCTTGGGTGTCGATAGGGTGAAAACCTTAATCCACCAAAATGGATGATTGAACTTGATCAAAGCTTTGATCCAATATAGGATTTACCTCCTTCATGTTTTGATGTTTACAAATTAATAACTTGAATTCCTTGAAAATCAAATAAATAAAAAGAGACAACAACAATTGCATCATTTGCATACATACATCCAGGTTGTCCAGAAAACTTATCCTTGTCTGTCTCCATCTTCAGAGTTTGTCTGTCTACCGTCAAGCTGATTCCTTCACACAAGTACGGAACTAGAGCCAACGTCAGATTGAGAATGGAATACCAAGAGCAACACAATGCAGAGGTCAGAATGGAAATTGATGAGTTGAAGTCAGGCATGACCAAGCTAACTGAAATGCTGCAAGTTTTGATTGCTAGAGGAGAACCGCCTCAGAAGACTGTCATTATTGAAGTCTCAAGTGCTGATGTTGACCCTCAACCTACTCAACAACCACCTTCTACATGGCCTGAGTTTGGTTTGCCATATGGTTACACTCCTCCATATGAGAAGACTCCTGGTATTGGTCAATCTTCACAACTTGTGATTGGTCAAGCTTCAAATCCAGTGTTTCATGCACCTGTCTTCACTGAATCTCAGCCTATTGTGCATACTGTTGCTCAGCCTACTTATGTGAATCCTTTGTTTGAATATCAAGCTGCCCGTTCCCAGAATGGAAGTCAAGGATATGCTGGAGACATTGAAGATGTCAAAGAGCAGTATCATACTTTAGAAAAGCGCCTAAGAGCCATGGAAGGCAATGATTACTTTGGAATTGCTGCTGAGAATATGTGTTTGGTTTCCAACTTTGTCATGCCTGCAAAATTCAAGACTCCTGAGTTTGAGAAGTATAAGGGGAACACTTGCCCAAGAAGCCATTTGACCATGTACTATCGCAAAATGGCTGCTTATACCCAGAATGATAAATTGCTTATCCATTGCTTTCAGGATAGTTTGAGTGGAGCTTCACTGAAATGGTATATGGGACTTGAGAGTAATCACATTCATTGTTTCCAAGATCTGACTGATGCTTTCATGAAGCAGTATAAGTACAATCTGGACATGGCACCTGATCGCCGACAATTGCAAAACATGGCTCAGAAGGAAAAAGAATCTTTCAAGGAATATGCTCAACGTTGGAGAGAGCTAGCTTCCCAAGTTGAACCACCCCTGGCTGAGAAAGAATTGACTGGAATGTTCATGGATACTCTCTCCCCTTTCTACTGGGAGAAAATGATTGGAAGTGTGTCCTCAAACTTCACAGACTTGGTTACTATTGGCCAGAGACTCGAAGAAGGAATCAAGAATGGGAAAGTTGCTAATGTTGCTGAATCCTCTGGTGGATCAAAGAAACCTTATGGAAACTTCCACAAGAAGAAAGAGAATGAGACTAATGCTGTGTCGGATGACAAAAGGGGATCTCGTCGTAGACCTCAAAACGGTGATCAACCTTATGTAGCCGCTGTCGCTCCTGTGCAAGTTCAAGTTCCTCAATCTCAGGTTGCTAATCAGAATCAGAATCGTGGTAGGACAACTTATGATCCTATTCCCATGACTTATACGGAACTGTATCCTGCTTTGGTCCAGAAAGGGTTGATTACAACAAGAGCCATGCCTCCTCCTCGAAACCCCCCCTCGAGAGGATTTCGGCCTGATCTTCATTGTGAATTTCATCAGGGTGGTGCTGGCCATGATTTAGAAGGCTGCTATGCTTTGAAGGCCTTAGTGCAAGAGTTGGTTAGATCAAAGATGCTATCTTTCAGGGATATGGGTCCTAATGTTGTCACTAATCCTTTGCCAGATCAAAGTGGCTGAAGACAAGTGAAAGCCAGATGGTCTCCTAAAGCCAAGTGTTTCAGACAGGATAGCTCATCCTTGTTGCTGATTAGTCACTAGGCCTTGTTTCTGTACTGTTTGTTTTTCCTTTATTGTACTGTTTACTTTTAGACTTTGTTTGTTTCTGAATGGTAATTTTAATGAAATGAGCATTGCATATTTTGAATTCATTTTCATCTACACTGTTTATGTTCATGCTTTCTTTTACAAAACTTTTTCTTCCATTTGCTTTCTCTATCAAACTTGTGTTTTATGCAAAGATTGGAGGGAGGATGATGACAACGAAATACCCAAGTTGTTGAACTGTATGCTTTCGAATAAAACTTTGCTGATGATGTACAGGCATTGTTTCAATTCCCAAACACTGGAGAAATAAGGAAGTTAATCCCTTGTCAACCCCTCTGAGCCTTCGAAGTTGGTGTTTCTTTCTGTATGAAAAACCCGCATTTTAAACCTGGGGCAGGATAGTTCTCAGTTAATTTGGCTGTGCATTCTATTTTAAGAGAATCATTTAGTACACCTTTCCACAAAGGTTTCAATCACAAGCGCTCCTCCGCATACATCAAAGAAATGTTGGAGATGTCAATCAAAAGCCAAAGATGGTTCATCTTAATCATTAAGCAAGGCAGTCACTATCTTTCAAAAAAATGTATCAAAAAATGTATACAAAGAAAAGCCTGCTAAGTCAAAACCAAAAACGACTTAGGCAAAAATAAAGGCATCCCGCTGACTGTAAGTACAAAAATAAACAGTTCAGGCAAAAGTTAGGGATATATAAAAAGAAAAGATGAAAAAAGAGAAGTCAATAAATTCCTGAACAACACAATGTTGTGACTACCAAAAGGAAGAAGTGACTGCCATCTCAAAAGTTCTCTTTGCTTGTGAACTATCATCATTATCAAAGGTGCAATTCCAGAAGTCTCTTGGAACCTGAATGCATAAGTTGAATTAACTGAGTTTTAGGACTGGAGATAATCACGAAGATGGGGTGGGTACAATCAAATTTTGAGCCTTATATCCTTTGTTTCTGAAACCGTGAACCTGGCCACGTTACAACCTATGAAAGACCTAATTGAAGCAAGGTTTGCTTGAAAGCATACTACAACAAGGTTGCGTAAGCTGACTCCCATGAGATTTTCCAATCATTTGTTTGATATCATGCCTTTGCTTTATCTTTCACTTTGAATGTCTTAACCTTTATGTTTTGACCTGTGATTCCATTTGCTTTACATCAATAACATCTTTACAAAAATGATTTTGATTTCAAAAATATGCTTTGAGCATTGCATTAAAATTACCATTCTTGAATGAACATTTTATTTGCACGTAAGCACTCATCTTTCAGGAAGTTCAAACAGTCGAGAAACTTGATCAGTGATCCTATCAGGGGCATGTTATTTCAAGATCCTGTTGTTCAGATGTTCAGTCAAGATTTGTTGATCAGAATATCCTTTCAAGACTTATACTGGGGCAAGCCATCCCAACATGCATTTCAAGAATTGAAGCCATGATCAGTTCATCCCCAGTACATTTCAACTGAAGCCATGATCAGTTAGCTTGCAACAATTAGTCAATCAGGGGCAATAGTCTTCAGCAATCCCCAAGCAGTTTTATCAGCCTTTCTCAAAGGATCATCGTTTTGATACAGTTACCGGTGTAATAGAAGTGTGTTTAAGCATCTTCTTCCCAAGAAGAGTTGGCAGAGTTCTCGTGTTGAGGAATCAGAGTTTTAATCTTGCCTCACAAAAGAGTCTCCCTCAGTTGTAACAACAATTGCATTACATTGATCATATATCATGCATAGAAAAATTCAACATCATGCAATGTGTCGCACGCTCGCGAAAAATGAACAGAGTCGCCACCAATATATTTATCCCATAAGGGAAAGGAATATCAGACAACCTGGCAAAGGATAAGAACGAGGTCTTGCGACCAGAGAATCAAGGTACGGGAGTCGGTTACGCGAGGGGAAGGTGCTAGCACCCCTCACGCCCATCGTACTCGATGGTATCCACCTATGTTTGTTTCTATCTAAAGGGTGTATACTATGTCTATGTCTAAATGCAAAATGAATGCAAAATGTAGGGAAAATAAAAGTTGTACTCGCACGGGCCCTACCCCGCTGCCTACGTATCCTTTTCAGGAATCAGAGTTACCGTAGCTCGGCTCACGATTTTCTGTTTGTTTTTGTGTTTTTTAGTTGGGCGGAGTCAACGTTCACGTTCTTGCATAAGGGAAGACCTACGATGCGTACAAACAGAAATGACATTGCCCTTAGGTGCCAACGAGGCAAAAGGAAAAGAAATGATTGGTTTGTGTCTTTTAGGATAGATGAGTGGTGAACAGTTCCCAATACCGGGCCACTCACCACTTTCTCTACTTTGCTTTAGTCTGAACCATTGTTAGGTGTTTTAAAGTGTTTTTGGTTGTGTATTTTTTAAGGGGAATTTACTTCACGATTCGAATAACATAAAATGTATAATGATCGAGAAGCGGATTAGGGAATGAATCCCACTCACTTCCATCCCATTACGTAATGTTTGAGAAACAGATTAGAGAATGAATCTCACTCATTTCTCTCCCATTAATTAATGTTTGAGAAACAGATTAGGGAATGAATCCCACTCGTTTCTCTCCCATTAAGTAGTGACCGAGAAACGGATTAGGGAATGGATCCCACTCGCTTCTATGTCACTAAGTGATTGAGAAATAGATTAGGGAATGAATCCCACTCATTTCTCTATCACTTGCTTAATGTGATTCGCATCTTCCTTTTATTAATGTTTTACAGAGTTGAAAAAGAAAAAGAATGCAAAAGGGAACTAGATCTAACATTCTAATCTACGTTATTCTAATCCACAAATGGCCCTAAGGTCGAGGGTAACTATCCTATCTCAATTCCTCTCAACAGAGAAGGAAGAGTCCAAGGGAACATGGCAAGCAATAGATAAGCAACATCAAAATCAAAGTAAGAAATGAGAGGCTAAGCATGGAAATAAGAGAAAGAAGCTCCAAGTCAGTAGCAAAACATGGGATTGAACGTCCCAAATCAAATACAAAAGCACCACGGTACCCTACAAAAATATCCACAAGAAGTCGTCAAAGCATCGCATGCATCGTTACTTACCAATTAGCGGACAAACCTCAATTAATCAAAGCAAAAACAAGTGAACACATGAGCTAGGCTTGAAGTCAGTAGCAAACTCATTCATTTAGTTCTAATACCCTATGTTAATCTATATTAGTCAATTAGCATGAAACAATACAAAACTCTAACCAAAACTAGACAACACTAGGTTAATACTAGCTAAACGGTTTCAAACCGTGAATGAAGTTAGAAACATGCAATCAAATGGTACAAGTCAGTAGCAAATAGCCTATACTAGATGCCTAAACAATCACAAAGTCGTGCCAAGAAGTTCCGCACAAAATTACGGGTCATTTGTACAAGTTACGGTGCAATCGTCGACCAAAAACAAGTTATTTACATGTGATAAAGAAAAATCGAGCAAAATAGGAAAACATGATCTAAACTTTTCAATTCCAGGTTTTAGGACCTCTAAACATCCCTAATTATATGTACAAAAGGGAACCAACATTGTTGCATGAATGCATTTCAATTTGAGAGCACAAACGTCACAATTGTCTATTAGAAACGCATGTTAATCGAGTCAAACAACACTAACCAAATACCAATCAAAACAAAGAATTAGGGGTTCATTTTTTATATACAATATCATGGACTAGTCTACAGCAACCATACAAAAATTGGTGGTTAAATTCTGTTCCTAAAGTGTTAAACGAAATTAATTTGCGAAATCTATCAAAACCGAAAGAAACATGAACATACCAAAGTAAATGATTTATTGAAGATGGCAAAACAATTACTAAAAATATACAAAAAATATCACAATTATGTACACACATAAAACTATCTAAAACATATTTTTACTTATTTTTTATTTCAATTAAAACTAGTTTATGAATTAAAAGTTAGTAGTGAAACCAAAATTGAAATAAAAGAAAATTAGAGCAAGCAGGGGTGTATTAGCAAAAGGATTGAACTGAATTTTGGTTATCAGTGCATAGGCCCAAATTCAGGGGGGTGCAAATCCTAAAAGAGGCGCCTAAGGCCCAGCAGGGTCATTTTTGTCCAAGCTAGTGTCACATTATTTCATTTTTTTGTTTATGATGCAGCATGTTATTTATCAATGTGACATAGCAACTTGATATCAATTGGTGCAAGGGAATTTAAGTGACTAAAGACAAAAATCCATACCTCAGCCAATCGGTACCTCACACGTCATTAACTAATCAAACAGTAAAAATGCAAAATGGCCACAAGTTTGGAATAATGACCACAGCATGGCTGCCACGTGGGCGCCTGAGTCAACATAAGAGGAGAAAGATGCGGCGGCCGGAGATGACTTCCGATCATCTTCTCCGGCGAGACCCTTGGCCGTCTCACACGAGATTTTCCAGAAACGCGCGGGACCGGTACCAATCGACTCGGATTCTTGCGCTGAGTCCAGATCCATCATTATTTTTCTCTAATTCTTTCTCTAACAGCATAACTGAACGCGTTTATAGAATCCTAATCTACCAAAACCTCAGAAAGCGAAAGATCTTCACACTGTCACCTTCCCTATGTTGTATGGAATTCAAATACGTGATTTAAACGAGCAAACACGCACCATAACGAGCAAACCAAATTCAACCACAAAATCAAAGTTTCACACAGAATTTCATCAAGCTTACTAATACATGCCTTATCAACCTATCTACACATGCTGAGGAGTTTAGAACACTTACTTGTCTGAATCTTGAATCTCAAAGAAGAAGAGAAGCTCAGTTCGGTTTGAATGCTTGCTCAAAGATCTTGACGTTTACGCCGAACCGGATTCCATGGATGATGATAGCGATGATGATGCTGAAATGTTCTTGATTCCACGCTAAAGAGAGAACTCTACACTTCCTCTTGTTGTACGGATCCAGAAGATACCGGTGACAGGCTTAGATCCCCGACTCCAAATCTTGAGAAATAAGCTCAAGATGTCTGCAGCTTCGGTGGCGTGAGGATGTGCTTCAAGAAATTGATGACGAAGCCATGACGATGATGATACTGATATTGCAGCGACGATGGAGAGAAGGATGTTGTTGGAGGCTCACGACGGTTGGAGGTTTATGGTGGTTGAAAGCTATGGTGAGGGTGCTTGTTGAAGGTGGGAGAGTTTTGTGGTGGTGTGTGGCGGTGGAAGAAGTTAGTTACAGATTTTGTAACAAACTTGTTGAAGGTGGAGAGAAGAGTGATGAGAGAGAACCGAGAGAATCTTTTTGAGAAAGTGAAGAAAGGAGAAAATGAAGTGTGTGTGTCAATTTGTGAAGAGGTTTTTATTTATATAGTGAGTGTACTTAGTAGGTTGTGGTGAGGATGAGTGTAGTGTAACTTTTCTCCCCCAAACTTAGGAAACAAGTATAGTGCATATGAGGGAAAAGTTTGCATGTCTTTTATATGTGCATGACTTGCATGGCTATTTACGGAAAGGTAGTGAGCTGGTGCATGCTGCGAGTGTATGGCATAAATCTCGAGCCAATATTCTTTCCAAGATACCATCTTTGCTTGTGTATATCTCTCACCATGGTTCACCGACTGATTCACTCTTGGGGTCACTGTAAAGAGGACATGTAATGGTGTAGTAATGGTGTTGGAAGTGTCTTGAGATGAGCCATGTACATCACTTAAAACTGGGCCTGAAGATTGAGTACACAACTGCCTGAGAGCTGCGCGCGGTGACCTCGCTTGGCTTCACATTTGTGGCAGATACGCAACTTGGCCAGGAGGTGACTTTGAGTCTTTGTAGTTTGCTCGTCACACGTTCAAAATCAATGATCTTGAGTCCATTAGATAGAGGGCATAGCAAAGGATGGTTTAGTATCAGGTTGGATTCACATAGAAGCTTATGGAGGGAGAAAATTGCACTTGAATCTGGCACACCGTGTGCTTGTGGAAATGCCCCACGCATGCAGCAAGTCAAGACTATGCCAGATGCATACCATTGGATTTGTGAGACAGCGACTTTGGGCACTCATAATTGCTTCAATATCCACTCAAATGGCTCAATTCTGGTTTCAGTGGATGGAGAGGATGGCAAGGAAGAGATGCATACCAAGTTTGCATTCATAGCCTTTTTATAGAGCTCTAAAATCAACTTGAAACTTGGCATGCCACATGTTTGATGAAATGTCAGGTCATGACCCAGTCCGTGACCTGAATTGTGACTTGGCTCAAATGACTTTTCAGCAACTTCGAACCACTTTATCTCTTCATACAAGCTTCAAATGAAAAAGTGTCCAACTACAAAGTTGTTCTCCTCCATGAGAGGAACAACTTTGATGTTGGACATTTCTCCAAAAAATGTCATTTGCCACGTGTAATTCAGTGCTGAAGTGGACTGTTCATCAAGCTTTTAAGAGCCAAAAATTTTCTAAGTACAAAAATTTCCATTTTTAGCCATATTTCCAAAAGTGGAAACTTTGACCAATTCTTCCTGATTTTATTATTCCTTTGACTTTTCTTGATTGAATTTCACAGACAGTCAATATTTGACAGTTGACCTTGACTTTGACCAAAAAGTCAACTTTCCTGTTTTTCCTGGTTATTGATGAAGTTCTTGATTAAAGCTTTTCCAGTCAAATTCAGTCAAATAAGCACCTCCACATAGTCAATATGAAAGCTTCTCCCTCATAAAATCCCTTCCTGATTAAATGTTGACCAGAAAGTCAACTGGTCAACTTCGGTCAAAGAAACCCTGATTTAAGGAACCAGATGATTTGCAAGATTGTACCCTCTAATCAATGCCCTGTTTTGAAGCAAAGAGACACCCCAATCCAGGAGGACTTCAATGAACATAGAGCCACATGATTATGCCTCAGTTTCCTTTATTTTCTGATCAGGCTCCCTTGTAATAGGGCTTTTTCTTGCTAGCCTTTGAATAGTACCAATGATATGAATGCATGGATGCGAGTTATGACCTAAGTGATGTATGTACATGAATGCAAGGCCTAAGCCAGTTAGAAGTCAAGGGGTAGGACAAATTTGGGGTATGACAGCTGCCCCTATTTAATCGACTTAAACCCGAAGGTGAGATTGGCGCCAGCCTTTCGAACATTCGAGGTGGAAGAAAATTAAATATCAAGACCTGAAATTTGTCCTGAAGAGAAGATGGTGTAAGTGATATCCTTATTTTTGTTTTTGTTTTGATATCTGCTGGGGGAAGAGAATTTTTGTTTTTTCTGATGGAAATATTTACAGCAAGCAACTGGATGGTGGTAACTTGTAACACAGTTAGGGTGCCAATACAAGGTTCTCAAAGGGATTTGTATTTACATGGAAATGATTGGGAGAGAAGGAGGTTTGACAGAAAGATAAGGTGACATAGACAATTGTTTTGAGGGAGACACAGACGAGCATCAGAAGGAGATACAGACGAGTATCCAAAGGAACGACACAGACGAGCATCGAAAGAAGATACAGACGAGTATCGAAAGAATGACACATACGAGCATCGAAAGGAGATACAGACGAGTATCGAAAGAATGACACATACGAGCATCAAAAGGAGATACAGACGAGTATCGAAAGAATGACACATACGAGCATCAAAAGGAGATACATACGAGTATTGAGGGAATGACACATACGAGCATCAAAAGGAGATACAGACGAGTATTGAAAGAATGACACATACGAGCATCAAAAGGAGATACATACGAGTATTGAGGGAATGACACATACGAGCATTCGAAGAGTTTGGTAGATTGACTTACTGGGGATTGGGATACCAGGTATCGGCACCATGGCTGGAAGAGACTTGTGGTGGAGTAGCAGATATCAATTGGGGTTTGTAAGGACACTTTCACGTGGGGATGTAGCATTGTCTTGATTAAATGCTGATTTGTATTATCTGGCTTATGCACTGTATGCATGTTTGAATTTTGTATGGCGTAATGATCCACTTTGACGGATATGCTACGCTTTTGAAGATGCAATGTTATATGCAATGGATTCTATATGCAAAGTGCCAAATAAAGGCGTTAGTGAGATAGAGAAACATTATCATTGGGGTCCGTTGCTTGTTGTTTCGGGATGTCATTATGAGTTGACGTTGGAACCCTACAGTACCAAAGATTATTGGTAACTGCACTGAGGGTTGGAATGTAGCTCTGCCGGGGAGGAAGTGACTTTGTTCGACTTTCCTTACATCCTATGCTGCTTGGGGAATCACGAGTCTTGAGATACCGTTCTTCGTCTGTCATATGGAAGAGGGATATGGACTTTTTCAGGTGCTTTGTGCTTACCAGTATTGATGAATTATACTCTGGAACTTTCACGTGGGGTGATGATGACTTATGTGACACATCATGAGCTAAGATGGTGGCTAGAACCTGCAACCTGCACAGAAAACAACGTTTGGATGCAAATGGTGCCCCTTAGAGCACTCTTATGTTTATGTAACATCATGTTTCGTTTTGATTTTGTGATTATTGCCTCCACGCTTTCAATGTAATGTTTAATAACGAATTAAATCACATTTCGCATGCGAAAAAGAAAGAAGGAAAACTTTTGCATCGAAAGATCATTTTATTGATGGAATGCCTATGAATAGGCTTCTGTACAGGGAAGCAACTCCTAAATGAGGTAGTTGCGAAAAAGAAAATAAAATGCAAAGAGTAAAATGGCAAAGAGAAATGCTCGGATTTCCATCAAAACTGATATTGTTACAGTTTCCATATCCTCGATCCTCTCAATGCTTTGCTTCAGAAGGGTAATGGTTGGATTGATTCGTCCGTTCTGTCAAGGGCGTATAGTGATCTTTGTGAAAGATATTCAGACTGCAGCCTCTCGCTTTTGATCCCTAACTTTTTCCTGGATCGCCCTTTCGGGTTTTCAATCCAGCGGGATGCCCCTTTTTGCCTAAGTCGCCTTTTCAGGTTTTCAACTTAGCGGGTTATTCTTCTTTTTTGTTTTATCCCTAATTTTTGCCCAAACCCTTTTGGTTTGCCGGGATGCCCTTATTTTTGCCTAGGTACGTCGACCTAGCGGGTCTTTTATGCGTAGTATTTTTTGACTGAGTCTGAATTGACTGGAAGCGGAACGTCTTCCCCATCCATCTTTGTCAGGATTAAAGCACCACCTGAAAATGATTTCTTCACAATGTATGGTCCCTCATAGTTGGGAGTCCATTTGCCCCTTGGATCGGTGTGAATTGGCAAGATCTTCCTTACGACTAGGTCACCTGTGTGGAATTCTCGAGGCCGAATCTTCTTGTCATACGCTTTCTTGATCCTCTTTTGGTACAACTGGCCATGGCAGATAGCAGATAAGCGTTTTTCCTCAATTAGATTGAGATGATCAAGCCTCGTTTGAACCCATTCTGTTTCATCGAGTTTGGCGTCCATCAAGACTCTCAACGAAGGAATTTCCACTTCGACAGGTAGTACGGCCTCCATACCGTAGACAAGAGAGAACGGAGTTGCCCCAGTTGAAGTACGAACAGAAGTTCTATAGCCATGCAAAGCAAATGGCAACATCTCATGCCAATCTTTATACGTTCTAACCATCTTCTGGACAATCTTCTTTATATTCTTGTTAGCAGCTTCGACTGCGCCATTCATCTTTGGCCGATAGGGTGATGAATTGTGATGTTCAATCTTGAACTCTTCACACAACTCCGCCATCATCTTGTTATTAAGATTGGACCCATTATCAGTGATGATCTTGTTTGGAACCCCATATCGGCATATGATCTCTTTTTTGATGAAGCGAGCAACGACTTGCTTGGTCACGTTCTTGTAAGAAGCAGCTTCAACCCATTTGGTGAAGTAGTCGATAGCAACAAGAATAAATCTGTGTCCATTTGAAGCTTGTGGCTCTATCCGTCCGATCATGTCTATGCCCCACATAGCAAAGGGCCAAGGCGATGTCAGGACATTCAGAGGAGTCGGAGGAACATGAATTCTGTCAGCATACACTTGACATTTGTGACATTTCTTCACGTACACATAACAATCACTTTCAATCGTCATCCAGTAATATCCTGCTCGCAAGATCTTTTTGGCCATGGAATGTCCACTGGAATGAGTTCCGAAAGATCCTTCATGAATTTCCCGCATGATCAGTTCTGCTTCGTGTCTATCCACGCATCTGAGCAAAACTGAATCATAGTTTCTTTTGTACAGGACGTCTCCTGACAAGAAGAATTTGGATGCTAACCTTCGAAGCGTTCGCTTATCACCAATCGTAGCATCTTCGGGATACTCCTGCTTCTCAACATACCTCTTGATGTCGTAATACCATGGCTTTTCATCATACACATCTTCAGTAGTGAGACAATGAGCAGGGAATACATGGGCAGGTTCTTTGTAACGGAGGATCGTTATGTCTGGTACTTCTTTAGGGGAGCTAACTCTGAACATAGCCGCCAAAGTAGCCAAAGCATCTGCCAATTGATTTTCCTCTCGGGGGATGTGATTGAAAGTGATTTCCTCAAAAGCAGGCAGCAACTCCAAAATATAATCCTTATAAGGAACTAAATTGGGGTGTCGTGTTTCCCAATCACCTCTCACTTGATGTATAACCAAGGCAGAATCCCCATACACCTCAAGGATCTTGATCCTCATATCAATGGCCGCTTCGAGACCCATTATGCAAGCTTCGTATTCTGCGACATTGTTTGTGCAATCAAAGCATATTCTAGCTGTGAAAGGGATGTGAGTTTGACGAGGAGAAGTCAAAACTGCCCCAATACCATGGCCCATAGCATTTGATGCACCATCGAACGTGAGAGTCCATCGCTCTCCTGGTTCGGGTCCTTCGTTATCATCCAGTCTCATGATATCTTCATCAGGAATGTCAAACTTCATTGCCTGATACTCTTCTAATGGCTGATGAGCAAGATGATCTGCAAGGACACTTCCTTTGATGGCCTTCTGTGTGACATACTGGATGTCGTATTCTGATAAAAGCATTTGCCATCGGGCTAGTCTTCCTGTAAGAGCCGGTTTTTCAAAGATGTACTTTATCGGGTCCATTTTGGAGATCAATAGAGTGGTATGAGTCAACATATACTGCCTCAGTCGGCGAGCAGCCCATACCAAAGCACAGCAAGTTTTCTCGAGTAGTGAGTAGCGGGATTCACAATCGGTAAACTTTTTGCTCAGGTAATAAATGGCGCACTCTTTTCGACCAGACTCGTCATGTTGGCCCAACACACACCCCATAGATCCTTCAAGCACAGTTAAGTACATAAGAAGCGGCCTCCCAGGAACCGGAGGCATGAGAATTGGCGGCTCTTGGAGATACTGTTTAATCTTCTCAAAAGCTTCTTGACAATGATCATCCCAACGGATATCTTGATTCTTGCGCAGCAGTTTGAAGATGGGTTCACAGGTGTCAGTGAGATGAGAAATGAACCTGGCTATGTAATTCAATCTCCCAAGGAAACCTCGGACCTCTTTTTCATTCTTTGGTGCTGGCATATTCTGTATCGCTCTTACTTTTTCAGGGTCGACCTCAATCCCTCGTTGGCTCACAATGAATCCAAGTAATTTTCCAGATCGCACTCCAAAAGTGCACTTGTTTGGATTAAGCCTCAACTTGAATTTACGCAAACGAGCAAACAGTTTCTCAAGATATATCAAATGTTCCTCCTCAGTTTGGGATTTTGCAATCATATCATCGACATACACCTCAATCTCCTTATGGATCATATCATGGAAAAGGGTCACCATAGCTCGTTGATATGTTGCACCAGCATTCTTAAGACCAAAAGGCATCACCTTATAACAATACGTACCCCACGGAGTGGTAAAAGTAGTCTTGGTCATATCTTCAGGAGCCATTTTTATTTGATTATAGCCAGAAAAACCATCCATGAAGGAGAATACCGAATACTGAGCAGTGTTGTCGACTAGCACATCAATATGAGGCAGAGGGAAATCATCCTTCGGACTTGCCCTATTCAAATCTCGGTAGTCGACACACATGCGTACCTTTCCGTCCTTCTTAGGAACGGGTACTATGTTTGCAATCCAAGGAGGATACTCACACACAGATAAGAAACCATCCTTCAACTGTTTTTCAACTTCTTCCTTGATTTTCAAAGCCATATCAGGTCGAGTTCTTCGTGGTTTTTGTTTTACCGGCGGACATTCTGGTTTGAGAGGTAGCCTGTGCATAACTATATCCGTGTCTAAACCAGGCATGTCTTCATATGACCAGGCGAAGATATCAACATACTCTCGAAGCAACTCAATCAACCTTCTTTTTACATCACTTTCCAAAGCGGCACCTATCTTGACTTCTCTCTTTGCTTCTTCTGTACCGAGGTTGATGATTTCTATGGCTTCCTGATGTGGCTGAATAGATTTCTCTTCTTGTCTCAAAAGTCTTGCCAATTCCTCGGGGACTTCACAATCTTCCCCACTATCCTCATCAGCTTGGTCAATTGGATTCTCAAGGATATTAAGACGTGGAACTGTAACATTATCATTTTTGATGGAATTCGAGCCAGATCTGCACGATGGATGATTTATGCCTTAGAATGCAACACATAAAAAGAAAAGGGAAAAGAAAAGCTTTGCCATTTTTGAAAAAGTTTTTAAAGTAAAAAAACAAAAATGAAAGAAATGGAACAGTAATTGCATGCGAAGATATGATTTTCATTCAATATTAAACAAATTGAAACAACATGGGGGCCCTTCTTTATACAAGCGGTCAAAATGCTTAGGGCGAAGCATATGACTTATCGAAACAAGAAAATTACATCTCCATAAAAGTGACTCTGGGGACGTCCAAGATAGTCCAATTGTTGAGCTCCTGTCCAGGCGAAGCATGGCAAATGAATCTGGAGAGATCTTCTTCATCATCATCATCCACGGCGAGAACCTGACTTCCAGAACTGGTGCTTGCACTGATGAACACTTGAGAAATGGGGGGAATCACCTTCTTTCCAGGAATTATGCTGAGCTGAGTAGAGGAAGATGGTTGATACCCAAGGCCATACTTGTCTCGCTTCTCATGAACATCAATCAGCTTGCCCCAGGCACTATGGGGAGTACCAGCTTCTAAGAAGGCCTTAGCATCATTCAGAGACGAGAGGGGTGCTCCGAGTTCTTTCTTATTTTCAACCACGGGGAGTTTATCAACCGACACAATCTCTAAGGCCTGAAAAGGTGTCTCTTGTATCTCTCCCTCCACTTCAACATAACGGTATGACGCCAGATTATTGACGATCAAATCCTCTTCACCAGTGATCACAACAATCTTGTCATTCACAACAAATTTCAAACACTGATGGAGGGTAGATGTCACAGCCCCAGCAGCATGGATCCAAGGACGACCCAAGAGGCAAGTGTATGAAGGACTTATATCCATGACATAGAAGGCAATATAGAACATGTGAGGGCCAATCAAAACAGGCAGATCAATTTCCCCTTCTACGGACCTTCTGGAGCCATCAAACGCTCTGACACTCATAGTGCATGGTCTCATCATAATCCCATCCATACTCAGCTTAAACAAAGTAGTCTTGGGCATCACATTAAGAGAAGAACCGGTATCAATCAGAACTCGAGACAACACAGCATCCAGACACTTGACGGAGATATGCAACGCTTTGTTGTGTGCTCTACCCTCAGATGGAAGCTCATCATCAGAAAAACCCAGACAATTACCAGCAGCAATGTTGGTCACAACCCCTTCAAACTGAGGCACGGTAATGTCTTGAGTTACGTGAGCGGAAGCCAGAACCTTCATCAGAGCATCACGATGAGCTTCGGAATGCACCAAGAGAGACAAGATGGAGATCTTGGCTTGGGTCTGATCAAGTTGGTCAATCACTTTGTAATCACTTTTCTTAATGATTTTCAAGAGTTGCTCGGCATCTTGTGCATTACGTGTCACAGGAGGGTCAACAGCAACTTGCTTTCCTTTTGCTTGTGTACTAGCCTCTTTATTGGTCTCTTTAGGAAGTGGGGGAGGGGCAGCAAAGATCCGACCACTACGGGTAATGCCACTAGTGCCAGTAATATTGGTGATGCTTGAATTACCCACTGGAGGACAATCATATTTCTTCCCTCGAATATACACGGCATTATAACTCCAAGGGACAGCCTTAGAATCGTTCACAGGAGAAGGAACAAGAGACGAGGTTGGAGGGGTCGAAGGAGCATTTGGAACCTGAATAACCAAAGGAGTCCTCGGAGCCTGAATGACCAAGGGAGTACTCGGAGCACGAATGACCAAAGGAGTACTCTGATTCTTTGACACCTCAGCAGGATGGTAAGGTATCTCTAGAGTAGCCACATCTTCGACAGGAACGACCCTTTCCACTCTAAGAACACCTTCATCCATTAGTTTCTGAATTTCTTCTTTCAACCTAGTGCATTCCTCAGGGTTAGAAGAACATTGCAAACAGTAATCATGTAGTTCACACAAAACCTTTTGTTGCATAAGATACTCTCTGACAACTGCTAGCGGCATCCTTACCTCATTAACATCACTCACTAGGATCTGATCATCACATAACTCAATAGCATTGGTCGCACCGGCATGAGGAGGCATAGGATTATTCTGCACATTAGGACCAGTAGGAGTGAACGAGATGAGCTTGTCATCGAGAAGATCCTGGACTTTCCACTTGAATGCCCTGCATTTCTCAATTGTGTGGCCGGGAGCCCTAGAATGAAATTCACAATGAGCATTCGCATCATACCCAGGAGGAAGAGGGTCAGGTGGAGGACCCATTTCGCGGAGTTGCACTAATTGACCAGCAAGTAATTGGGGAAGAAGCTGAGCATACGGCATTGGAACCGGATCTATACGCCTGTCAGGGTATCTTTGCCTCCGTGGACCTCTTTGACCTTGAGGCCTAGGATTCTGTTGGCGATTCTGAGAAACAGCAGCTCGTTGTTGTGGTACGAAAGGCTGTTGGGGTGCCATCCATGGTTGTGGAAGAGCAGCATCATATGCTTGAGGGACATACGGACCTGGAACAGCATAAGGCATCGGATAATAAGGAGGTGGAACAGCAGAATATGCAGGAGCTCGACCTTGGTCAACAGAGGCAGTGCTAGTCTCACCTTCCTTCTTCTTCACAAACCCAGAATACGGCTTCTTACCATTACCACTAGAGTTGCTAGGATTAGTAACACCTTGAATGGTACCAGCTTTGACACAGTTCTCAACCCTCTCACCAATGATGACCACATCCGAAAAGGAAGGAGAAGTATTACTAACCATGTGCTGAAGATACGGCCCTTTCAGAGTCCCCATAAACAGATCAATCAACTCGCGGTCCAAAAGAGGAGGTTGGACACGGGACGCAAGTTCACGCCACCTCTGGGCGTATTCTTTAAAAGACTCCTCAGATTTCTGTGACATATTTTGTAGCTGGGAACGGCTGGGAGCCATAGCAGTATTGTAGTGGTATTGTCTCAAGAAGGCGTCGACAAGTTGTCCCCAAGTACTGACATTAGACCTCTCAAGTTTCATGTACCATTCCAACGGGGCTCCAGTGAGACTATCCTGAAAAAAATGCATCAGCAGAGGCTCGTTCTCAGCATGAGCAGCCATCTTACGGCAGTAGGAACGAATGTGAGTCTCTGGGCAGGTAACTCCCTTGTACTTATCAAAATCTGGCACCTTGAACTTCGGGGCAATAACAATCCCAGGTACCAAGCACATAGCAGCGGTGTCGAAACTTGAAGTTTTAGCAACCTCAACAAACTTAAGGCGTTCTTCAAGAGCTTGGTACATCTTAGCAGTCTCGGTCAACTCAGCAGTGAGATCATGTTCAAGATCAATAACCTCATGGTGGTCGTCCACTACTTTCAGTGTCTCATTAATAGGAGTCTCTTTAGTTTTCACCCCTCCGTCAGCAGAATTGGTAGGAGTATCTTTGACCAAACTAGCGACACTCTTTCTGAGTTCATCCTGTCCTTGAACAACGGCATGGAGAGTCTCCATAAGTTGGGCCATTCTTTCCCCCATAACATCCATATCCCTACGGAGGGCAGCTTGATTCTGTTCAAATTGTTCCATGATTCTCTCGTTGCTCCTGGTGCGGTAAGGATGTAAGAAAGTCAGCTTCGTCGTCGGGAAAGAAATCTGTTGCTGAAAAGGACCCCAATTAGTTTCTTGTACAATAACCTGAAAAATGCAATGTGATAATGTGAATGTATGAGTGCATGTGTGCGTATGACGTGATGTGCCATTTTCAGAGTATCCAAGATTTAATATTGATCCAGAATAGCTAACAACGTGACAAAAGATAAGTATCAAGAGAAACTAGTTCTTTTTCATTCATAACAGAAATTTAAACTTGGGCAAGCCATACATCAACAAGATAGTTCAACAAAGGAAATAAAAGACCCCATCCAACAAGCCTGGTGGTGGTCGAGACATACAAACTCAAACATCAATCCATCTGAACATAAAACAGAGGTCCTCCTTGTCTGAAGTGCTCGTCACTCCACTTCTTAGTTTCATCAAACAGTTTCTTGGTTGCTTCTCGATCTCTTCCTTTAAGAAGGCTTTGAATCACCTCATCTTTGCGAAACAGATGCCCATCCAACTTCTTGCAGCACTCCCTAAGTTCGTCACATCCTTTACATTCTGGGAGATAATCTTTCTCAGGTGCATTCTCCATACTTGCCATTTGATCTCTGAGCTTGACATTCTCTTCTGTTAGTCGAGCAGAGCGGAGGTGACTTCCTTTCAGCTGTGTTTCGACTGCTATTCTCTGAGTAGTCTCATCTTCCAGTTTCTTTTTCATAGTCCTCAGCTGATATTTAGTCTCTTTTTCTAACTGGAGCTTGCAGGCCTTCAAGTCTTCCCTGTACTTTTGCTTGAGCTTCTCTTCTGCCTCTTTTATGGCCTTTTTTATGATCTTCTCGTTATCCTCGACAATGATAGTGGTAGCTTTTTCACCCCTTTCAGTTCTAGTCCTCTTTTGAACTCTGGAAGATCCTCCTTTCAACATTTTAACCTCGTGTGCTAATTCAGCCCTTTTCTGATTCACCAAGAAGTACTCTATCTTAGCATCTTCCCCCTTCTCACGCAACCGGATGTTTTCCACATGTACCTGGGTATAGTCTTCAGCTGGCACAGTGGCAGTTAAAACTTCAGGTGGTTGTTCATACAATGGTTTAACCTTCGGGAAAGGCAACAGGCGCTCCTTGACTCTATCTTTCACCCAATCAGTGTAAGCTTGCTTAGCAACGCCATTCTTCCCTCCTAAGGAAGTTCGGTTATCTGTATGAATACTATTCCAGGCGCTCCTCACTTTTTCTAGACCCTCTGGATCAGCCCCTTTCTTAAAGCAAACAGATTCAAATATTTCCTTGTCTAACGGCTTGTCCTTTAGTGCAAAACCCAACTGGCGCAGCGCTAGCCTCGGATTGTAATTGATAACTCCCTTCGTTCCTATGAGGGGAACGTTGTCAAAACTACCACATCTAGTAATAACTTCCTCTATCCCTTTCCCAAGGTGATACCAAACGATGTCATTCGCCGTAAGCCCCATGATCCTTTGAGGCCATTTCTGTGAGTCTCTTGTCGTGACAAACGGTCCACTTTTAGGCAAGTGTGAAGTGAACCACTCGTATAACAACGGCAAACAGCCTCCAACGGCTCCCTTCGTCCCATACCTGGAATGAACAGCATAATAAGTATCTGCCAAGAGAGTAGGCACGGGGTTTTGATCCATAAAGAGGCAAATGGCAGTGAGATCGACGAAATTCGGGATATTCGGGAACAACACCAAACCATAGATCATAACAGCTAAGAGAGCATTGAATTCTTTCCATTTCTTCTCAATAGCCAGGGCATCAGCTTTTCTCATCAGAAATTTAACATAGAATCTGTGGGTTCCACCATTAGGCTTCCAGTTATCTGTAACATCTTTCATGCTCAAATAAAGAGCACCAGCAATTCGGTCCATTTTCGGTTTCTCAGGTACACATACAAAAGGAATCCTGTGTTGAACCTTAATCTTGAGGATATCAGCATATTCTTCAAGGGTTGGTGCCAGTTGGTAATCAGGAAAGGTGAAACACCGTAACTCAGGATCGTAGAACTGGAGAAGTGTGTATAGAGCCCATTCATCAACCCGAGAAGTTAACATGTGTAGGATATGACCATATGTTTTCCTGAACTCATCCAAGTTTTGCCCAGTAACTAAAGTACTCAAACGAATCAGAGGCGTTATATCCTCACGGAAGAAACTGCAGGTGAAGGTGCGCCTAGTAACCTCTTTGGTAACTGTCACGTTGTTAGCCATTTCAAGTGAAGAAGATAATAACCTTGGATACCCTGAAAAAAATGGCATGCACATGAGAAATAATAATACTTCTTTTCTTTCTTTTTTTTTTACATATCTTTTCTTTTCTTTTCTTTTCTTTTCTTTTCTTTTTTCTTTTCTTTTCTTTTTTTTTTTGAAAGGTAAACATGCCATGATGTAAATGATGCAATGGAGGTTTCCCCACATAGGAGAAGTGTGTGTGGCCTCTGGATGAGATCGGACGTTGCAGGATCAAAGGTCCGGCATAGGCACAGTGAAACCATAAGAACACAAGTCACCAACAGAACGGTCACCAACGGTACCTGTCATGTATATCCCACCCCACTCACAGGTGTAGTCTAGGTCAGGGTAGGTCAATGGCTTCCAGCGTTATCAGTTCTCCTGAAACACCATCATTGTCGCAAATACATGCCAACAACGGTATCTCATTTGAACCTCGACTGGTCGTGGGTCTCATGATCGCAATCAACAGAACCTGACATTCTGTTGGCGTCATGACTATCCACTCTATCCTAGGTATCCTATGTGTCACTCTGGCCTGGGTATTGGGCCTTTTACCTCATAAAACATCCCACCCAACCTGCAAAACAGAACAGAAGACCCCAAGGAACACAGAATATAATCCATATGCATGATGTGCAAACAGAAATAAACATGATATGCAAGCAGAAAAGTAAACATGCAAATATATATACACGGTATAGACATAAAAACAAATAAACACCCATTAAATAAACAAACAAACGCAGGCTAGGATCGACTCACTAAGGATGGACCAGCAACAGGTCTAGCAACATCCCCAGCAGAGTCGCCAGCTGTCGCACGCTCGCGAAAAATGAACAGAGTCGCCACCAATATATTTATCCCATAAGGGAAAGGAATATCAGACAACCTGGCAAAGGATAAGAACGAGGTCTTGCGACCAGAGAATCAAGGTACGGGAGTCGGTTACGCGAGGGGAAGGTGCTAGCACCCCTCACGCCCATCGTACTCGATGGTATCCACCTATGTTTGTTTCTATCTAAAGGGTGTATACTATGTCTATGTCTAAATGCAAAATGAATGCAAAATGTAGGGAAAATAAAAGTTGTACTCGCACGGGCCCTACCCCGCTGCCTACGTATCCTTTTCAGGAATCAGAGTTACCGTAGCTCGGCTCACGATTTTCTGTTTGTTTTTGTGTTTTTTAGTTGGGCGGAGTCAACGTTCACGTTCTTGCATAAGGGAAGACCTACGATGCGTACGAACGGAAATGACATTGCCCTTAGGTGCCAACGAGGCAAAAGGAAAAGAAATGATTGGTTTGTGTCTTTTAGGATAGATGAGTGGTGAACAGTTCCCAATACCGGGCCACTCACCACTTTCTCTACTTTGCTTTAGTCTGAACCATTGTTAGGTGTTTTAAAGTGTTTTTGGTTGTGTATTTTTTAAGGGGAATTTACTTCACGATTCGAATCACATAAAATGTATAATGATCGAGAAGCAGATTAGGGAATGAATCCCACTCACTTCCATCCCATTACGTAATGTTTGAGAAACAGATTAGAGAATGAATCTCACTCATTTCTCTCCCATTAATTAATGTTTGAGAAACAGATTAGGGAATGAATCCCACTCGTTTCTCTCCCATTAAGTAGTGACCGAGAAACGGATTAGGGAATGGATCCCACTCGCTTCTATGTCACTAAGTGATTGAGAAATAGATTAGGGAATGAATCCCACTCATTTCTCTATCACTTGCTTAATGTGATTCGCATCTTCCTTTTATTAATGTTTTAAAGAGTTGAAAAAGAAAAAGAATGCAAAAGGGAACTAGATCTAACATTCTAATCTACGTTATTCTAATCCACAAATGGCCCTAAGGTCGAGGGTAACTATCCTATCTCAATTCCTCTTAACAGAGAAGGAAGAGTCCAAGGGAACATGGCAAGCAATAGATAAGCAACATCAAAATCAAAGTAAGAAATGAGAGGCTAAGCATGGAAATAAGAGAAAGAAGCTCCAAGTCAGTAGCAAAACATGGGATTGAACGTCCCAAATCAAATACAAAAGCACCACGGTACCCTACAAAAATATCCACAAGAAGTCGTCAAAGCATCGCATGCATCGTTACTTACCAATTAGCGGACAAACCTCAATTAATCAAAGCAAAAACAAGTGAACACATGAGCTAGGCTTGAAGTCAGTAGCAAACTCATTCATTTAGTTCTAATACCCTATGTTAATCTATATTAGTCAATTAGCATGAAACAATACAAAACTCTAACCAAAACTAGACAACACTAGGTTAATACTAGCTAAACGGTTTCAAACCGTGAATGAAGTTAGAAACATGCAATCAAATGGTACAAGTCAGTAGCAAATAGCCTATACTAGATGCCTAAACAATCACAAAGTCGTGCCAAGAAGTTCCGCACAAAATTACGGGTCATTTGTACAAGTTACGGTGCAATCGTCGACCAAAAACAAGTTATTTACATGTGATAAAGAAAAATCGAGCAAAATAGGAAAACATGATCTAAAATTTTCAATTCCAGGTTTTAGGACCTCTAAACATCCCTAATTATATGTACAAAAGGGAACCAACATTGTTGCATGAATGCATTTCAATTTGAGAGCACAAACGTCACAATTGTCTATTAGAAACGCATGTTAATCGAGTCAAACAACACTAACCAAATACCAATCAAAACAAAGAATTAGGGGTTCATTTTTTATATACAATATCATGGACTAGTCTACAGCAACCATACAAAAATTGGTGGTTAAATTCTGTTCCTAAAGTGTTAAACGAAATTAATTTGCGAAATCTATCAAAACCGAAAGAAACATGAACATACCAAAGTAAATGATTTATTGAAGATGGCAAAACAATTACTAAAAATATACAAAAAATATCACAATTATGTACACACATAAAACTATCTAAAACATATTTTTACTTATTTTTTATTTCAATTAAAACTAGTTTATGAATTAAAAGTTAGTAGTGAAACCAAAATTGAAATAAAAGAAAATTAGAGCAAGCAGGGGTGTATTAGCAAAAGGATTGAACTGAATTTTGGTTATCAGTGCATAGGCCCAAATTCAGGGGGGTGCAAATCCTAAAAGAGGCGCCTAAGGCCCAGCAGGGTCATTTTTGTCCAAGCTAGTGTCACATTATTTCATTTTTTTGTTTATGATGCAGCATGTTATTTATCAATGTGACATAGCAACTTGATATCAATTGGTGCAAGGGAATTTAAGTGACTAAAGACAAAAATCCATACCTCAGCCAATCGGTACCTCACACGTCATTAACTAATCAAACAGTAAAAATGCAAAATGGCCACAAGTTTGGAATAATGACCACAGCATGGCTGCCACGTGGGCGCCTGAGTCAACATAAGAGGAGAAAGATGCGGCGGCCGGAGATGACTTCCGATCATCTTCTCCGGCGAGACCCTTGGCCGTCTCACACGAGATTTTCCAGAAACGCGCGGGACCGGTACCAATCGACTCGGATTCTTGCGCTGAGTCCAGATCCATCATTATTTTTCTCTAATTCTTTCTCTAACAGCATAACTGAACGCGTTTATAGAATCCTAATCTACCAAAACCTCATGAAAGCGAAAGATCTTCACACTGTCACCTTCCCTATGTTGTATGGAATTCAAATACGTGATTTAAACGAGCAAACACGCACCATAACGAGCAAACCAAATTCAACCACAAAATCAAAGTTTCACACAGAATTTCATCAAGCTTACTAATTAATGCCTTATCAACCTATCTACACATGCTGAGGAGTTTAGAACACTTACTTGTCTGAATCTTGAATCTCAAAGAAGAAGAGAAGCTCAGTTCGGTTTGAATGCTTGCTCAAAGATCTTGACGTTTACGCCGAACCGGATTCCATGGATGATGATAGCGATGATGATGCTGAAATGTTCTTGATTCCACGCTAAAGAGAGAACTCTACACTTCCTCTTGTTGTACGGATCCAGAAGATACCGGTGACAGGCTTAGATCCCCGACTCCAAATCTTGAGAAATAAGCTCAAGATGTCTGCAGCTTCGGTGGCGTGAGGATGTGCTTCAAGAAATTGATGACGAAGCCATGACGATGATGATACTGATATTGCAGCGACGATGGAGAGAAGGATGTTGTTGGAGGCTCACGACGGTTGGAGGTTTATGGTGGTTGAAAGCTATGGTGAGGGTGCTTGTTGAAGGTGGGAGAGTTTTGTGGTGGTGTGTGGCGGTGGAAGAAGTTAGTTACAGATTTTGTAACAAACTTGTTGAAGGTGGAGAGAAGAGTGATGAGAGAGAACCGAGAGAATCTTTTTGAGAAAGTGAAGAAAGGAGAAAATGAAGTGTGTGTGTCAATTTGTGAAGAGGTTTTTATTTATATAGTGAGTGTACTTAGTAGGTTGTGGTGAGGATGAGTGTAGTGTAACTTTTCTCCCCCAAACTTAGGAAACAAGTATAGTGCATATGAGGGAAAAGTTTGCATGTCTTTTATATGTGCATGAGTTGCATGGCTATTTACGGAAAGGTAGTGAGCTGGTGCATGCTGCGAGTGTATGGCATAAATCTCGAGCCAATATTCTTTCCAAGATACCATCTTTGCTTGTGTATATCTCTCACCATGGTTCACCGACTGATTCACTCTTGGGGTCACTGTAAAGAGGACATGTAATGGTGTAGTAATGGTGTTGGAAGTGTCTTGAGATGAGCCATGTACATCACTTAAAACTGGGCCTGAAGATTGAGTACACAACTGCCTGAGAGCTGCGCGCGGTGACCTGGCTTGGCTTCACATTTGTGGCAGATACGCAACTTGGCCAGGAGGTGACTTTGAGTCTTTGTAGTTTGCTCGTCACACGTTCAAAATCAATGATCTTGAGTCCATTAGATAGAGGGCATAGCAAAGGATGGTTTAGTATCAGGTTGGATTCACATAGAAGCTTATGGAGGGAGAAAATTGCACTTGAATCTGGCACACCGTGTGCTTGTGGAAATGCCCCACGCATGCAGCAAGTCAAGACTATGCCAGATGCATACCATTGGCTTTGTGAGACAGCGACTTTGGGCACTCATAATTGCTTCAATATCCACTCAAATGGCTCAATTCTGGTTTCAGTGGATGGAGAGGATGGCAAGGAAGAGATGCATACCAAGTTTGCATTCATAGCCTTTTTATAGAGCTCTAAAATCAACTTGAAACTTGGCATGCCACATGTTTGATGAAATGTCAGGTCATGACCCAGCCCGTGACCTGAATTGTGACTTGGCTCAAATGACTTTTCAGCAACTTCGAACCACTTTATCTCTTCATACAAGCTTCAAATGAAAAAGTGTCCAACTACAAAGTTGTTCTCCTCCATGAGAGGAACAACT
The DNA here is from genome assembly GCF_029867415.1 of Vicia villosa. Classification (NCBI taxonomy): domain Eukaryota; kingdom Viridiplantae; phylum Streptophyta; class Magnoliopsida; order Fabales; family Fabaceae; genus Vicia; species Vicia villosa. The sequence goes on from NW_026705313.1 coordinate 803,275, forward strand.
TTGATGTTGGACATTTCTCCAAAAAATGTCATTTGCCACGTGTAATTCAGTGCTGAAGTGGACTGTTCATCAAGCTTTTAAGAGCCAAAAATTTTCTAAGTACAAAAATTTCCATTTTTAGCCATATTTCCAAAAGTGGAAACTTTGACCAATTCTTCCTGATTTTATTATTCCTTTGACTTTTCTTGATTGACTTTCACAGACAGTCAATATTTGACAGTTGACCTTGACTTTGACCAAAAAGTCAACTTTCCTGTTTTTCCTGGTTATTGATGAAGTTCTTGATTAAAGCTTTTCCAGTCAAATTCAGTCAAATAAGCACCTCCACATAGTCAATATGAAAGCTTCTCCCTCATAAAATCCCTTCCTGATTAAATGTTGACCAGAAAGTCAACTGGTCGACTTCGGTCAAAGAAACCCTGATTTAAGGAACCAGATGATTTGCAAGATTGTACCCTCTAATCAATGCCCTGTTTTGAAGCAAAGAGACACCCCAATCCAGGAGGACTTCAATGAACATAGAGCCACATGATTATGCCTCAGTTTCCTTTATTTTCTGATCAGGCTCCCTTGTAATAGGGCTTTTTCTTGCTAGCCTTTGAATAGTACCAATGATATGAATGCATGGATGCGAGTTATGACCTAAGTGATGTATGTACATGAATGCAAGGCCTAAGCCAGTTAGAAGTCAAGGGGTAGGACAAATTTGGGGTATGACACAATGAAACAAAATTCATGCTCATTTACATTCTCCGAGGTCCTGTTATTATCAACATTTTACCTTGAGATCTAAGTCCAACTTACTTGGCACATACCAAAGTAGATGTTCGTCTGCCTGTTTCTATTTCCGTCCAATGCTACTCTTGGATGTGTAAACTTTTCTCTCTGTCCAATGCTACTCTTGGACATGTCGTTTCTCACTTTTTATCCAAAGCCACTATTGGATGTCACAATCCCCATTAACATGTTTCTCACCTCCTTCAAAGCTACTATTGAATGACGTTCATGTCTTTGAGCTGGAATAACATTCTTTTTGTCCAATGCCACTATTGGATGTTTATTGAGTTTGTTTTCCATCCATTGCCACTCTTGGATGGATACTCAGATTTTTCAAACAAGTTTCCTTTGTGTATTCAAAGCCACTATTGAATCTCTCTGGTTTCTTTTCGTCCAAAGCTACTATTGGATGACCCCAATATCTTCGAGCTTGGTTAACTTTCCTGTCATCCAAAGCCACTCTTGGATGTTCTCAGGTTGTTTTCCTTTCCATTCAATGCCACTCCTGAATGGCTGCTCAAATTTCCAAATTGGTTTCCCTTTTGTTCAAAGCTACTGTTGAACGTCTCTGATGTATTTTCGGGTTCAGGTTTCCATTTTGCATTCAAAGCCACTATTGAATCTATTTGGTTTCCATTTTTGTCTAAAGCTACTATTGGATTGTTCCCGATGTTTTCCAGAGTTTGGATTCCTTTTGTTCAAAGCTACTATTGAACGTCTCTGTCATATTTTCGGGTTTGTAGGTCTCCTTTTGTATTCAAAGCCACTATTGAATCTTGTTGGTCTCCTTCCATCCAACGCAACTATTGGATGTCTCCGATGTTTCCTCAGAGTTTGGACTTTTTTTTCAGATTCATTCAATGCCACTCTTGAATGTCTCTGATGGTTGGTGTCGTCTAATGCCACTCTTAGACGTTTCAACCCAATATGTTTGTGTTCAAAAGTGCATTCAATGCCACTTTTGAATATCTCTGTTGATTTTCGTCGTCTAATGCCACTCTTAGACGTTCTTACTACATTTATAACTTGGGTTTTATCCCCCCCCTTTCCAAGTATTGCTGGATATTTCTTGTCACCCTGACGGATAACCAGTAGTATCTTGTTTCCCCAGCCGCTCCTTTCATTCGAGTCTATCGCTCATTCCTTTTGTTCCCCCAGTGGCATTATATTCCCCTCTATTCCATAATCATACTTGATGCATCCATTAGCATCGCATTATACCTTAGGTTCAAAAATTGTGTGTTTTATATTTAAGTCTCTTCAATTACGTCGAGCTGAGGATTTTAACCCTCACATCTCCGGATAGAAGAAACTTAAATAGGGGCATCTGTCATACCCCAATTTTTGACCCTAAGATCATACATCATTTTCATTTCAATCATCAATCAAGATCACAATCTTGAGGTATCATTTTTCCTTTGAGGGGAATCATCAAGCACTTTTAGCTTTTTATTTGTTATACTAACCCAAATACCAAAAACATTGCTTTATTTCTTTGTAGGCTTTTGTTTTGTAGGTACCAAGCCAAGACATGCAATAAACAAGGCATTTTTCACATTTTTGACTGATGAAATCGATTTCCCTACTGGGTAAATCGATTTCCCTGCAGCAATCTTCACCAAAATCACATTCTGGACAGCATGAAATCGATTTCCCTCCTGGGTAAATCGATTTCCCTAGTGTATTTTGCGCCAAATTCTCTTCTGGAACAGAGTGAAATCGATTTCACTCCTGGGGAAATCAATTTCCTTAAGGCGAAATTCAAAAAATATAAGGAGGGAAGCTTGACATCATTTTGGCTCCTTTTTATTTGATCATTTTACCAATTTTCCACCTCATCAAAATTAATCCCTTCATTAAACCCACTTAAACCTCATTTTACCATTTAAATACCACTTTAATCACCAATTAAACACAAGCTAATTACCAAATGCAAAAAGACCAAACTACCACTACTCTTGCTCCAATTCTATAAATAGAGGCCACTACTCTCTCATTTCTCAAGCTTGGAGAGCCAAAAAATTGCTTGCAAATTCATTTCTCACCCTTTCCAAAACCCTCACCCAAAGTTCATTTTCATAAGATTAGTGAGATTCACATTTAATCTTGCTAATTTTGAACTAAGCCTCCTACATTTCACTCTTTTCTTTGTTTGATCATCTCCAAATTTGAAGGATCTACACACCTTGTGCTTGCTCTTGAAGCTACTCCAAAATCTTTGTTCAAGAAGTGGTAATTTGCTAGATCCATGATGTAGATCTTTATTGCTTGTGTTCAATGCATCTTTGATGCTATATTGATGATATTTGCTGGTTTTGTGATGGAAATTTCGTGCTCAAGTTGATGTGTGATCATAAGGTGTTTGTATATTTGTTCAAATCAAGTTTCATGCCTTTAAATGCTGTTTTTGCTGAAATTTACATTGAGGAAATCGATTTCCTTAAGGCTGAAATCGATTTCTTGCTGAACGTAACTTTTTTTTTTGAAAACTGCACTATGGAAATCGATTTCCCCCTGCATGAAATCGATTTCCAGCAGGCAGAATGTGGTTTTTTGCCTTTTTTGTGATTGTTTTGGCTTCCTTCTTCCTACACTTCATTAATATCATTGAATCTAGGGTGTTGATAGGTTTGAAATGGCCTAATCCACCAAAATGGATGAATGATATTAATGATAGTGTGAGTTGATTATCTTTTGTGTTTTCATTCTTATTTTCATCTTATTTTTCTTTTGATCGATGAAAGTCTTGACATCTTGAGGATTCTATGGATTCTTGATGAAGACTAGATCAATTTGTTTTCATTCTTATCTTTTCATCTTATTTCCCTTTGATCGATGAAAGTCTTAATATCTTGAGAATTCTATGGATTCTTGATAAAGACTAGATCAATTTGTTTTCATTCTTATCTTTTTTCATCTTATTTTCTCTTGATCGATGAAAGTCTTGATATCTTGAGAATTCTATGGATTCTTGATAAAGGCTAGATCATTTCTTCTTCTCCTTCTTATTTCTTTTGATTGATGATCTTGATACATGGAGAGTTCTCCTACATTTGTCCCGACTCGATAAAAGATCAAATATGGAAGAGAATTGTATGCGGTTGATTTATGACTTATGGAAATTTATCGTGTAGTCGCTATGATTTTATCAAGCTTCTGATAAGTTTCCATTGACCTTAAATCCGAGTACATCATTCACTCACCATCGATCTTCATCACTAACTTTGATAACATACTTGACAAGTTTCAAGATGGTTATATTTAACATCTAACAACTAACTTTAATTTCCGCCATTTATTATACCGCTCTTTATATTTCTCGCTTTATCGCTTTATTTTGTCATTTCATCATATTTACATTCCGCCATTTTCTCTTTGTCCATTTGGACGTTTATATTCCGCTATTTTTCTCTTTGTCCACTTGGACATATGTTTATGCTTCCGCTATTTTCCTTTTGTCCACTTGGACCATACTTTATTTTTATGCTAAAACACTAATAAACAACCAAAATCTAAAAAACACATAAGGCTCTCTTTGGACTATTGGTTACTATCCCTAGCATTTTGGAGATTCGGACTTATGGACCTAGTGCCTCTGGACTCTTATTCTGTTATTACTCTGCTGTTATTCTGTCTGTCTAGCATTGGATTGTTGTCTGTTTGTATGTGCAGGTATTTCCTTGAAAGCCTTTGATGGTTAATTCCAAGGCATTGAGATAAGGATTTTACCCGAAAACAGCCGTTATTCTGCCCGATTTTCGTCAGAATCTTAATGTGCTTAATGCAAAGTGGTGCTAAAATAATAAATACATCTGGATCCCCAAGTGATAATGTGTTGGTTTAGTATTGATATTCCAAAGGAAATGAAATCTACCTTGACTCACAATGTCAAGTATTGGCTTCTTTTTTCGGTTAGACCGTTTCTTTCCTTAGCTTTTATTTTACGCAATAGGATAGCCTCTTCATCTCCTCCCCTTCTTTAATTTTCAAAATCTTCTCCCTTTTTCCAAAACATTCTTATGTTTGCAATCTTTTCAAAACTTTTTTCTTTAAAATATCTTTTGCCCTTAGTGGCTTTTCTTCAAAAGTTTAGACACCGTTAATTGTCGAAACGAGTGGTTATACCCCACGATTTTGAAATTGATTGATAAAATGAGATCTTTTCCGCGTGAGAGAGCTAGTGGCATACTCGTTGATTTTATCCGAGTTGGAGCCCTTCTTTCATTTGCGATGCAAAGAACTTGTTTGTTCTCATGCTCAAGATCAATGGCTGAGTATTTCTCTCCGACGACAATAAAGTGTTTATTCGTTTTAAAAACCGTTTTCCCTTTAAGCGGAACTACATTAGCTCTGACTTCTCCATTGCACCAAGGAGGTATGTAGGCCCAAAGCTTAACGTTTTGCCGAGCTTATTTTAAAAATAAAACAAACCCTTTTTTAGCACACACGACACAGATTTTCAAAAAGGTTCCTGTGAAGTACCACAGATATGAGGGGTGCTTAAAACCTTCCCCTTGTATAAACAACACCCGTACCTAAAATCTCTTCTTTTGTTTTAAAAAACAAACTTTGGTTTTTTTCGTTCTTTTCCCTTTTCCTTTGGAAATAATAAAAGCGCGGTGGCGACTTTCACTGAAATATTGATTCGAGTCATCCTATGGCTTCGATATCAGATTTTCCCCGCTACACTATACTACGTAAAAGTCACAAATTTCGTTAAACTTGGAAAATTTGGTCTTTTTGAAGATTTCCGTGTGTTATACTACATAAAAGTCATGATGTTCGTTAAATTTACAAACTTTGGTATGATGGAATATTTACATGTGCTATAATACATAACATTCACAAAGTTCGTTGAACTTGCATACATTGGTGTTTTGGAAGATTTTGATGTGCTATACTTACACAAAAGTCACGAAGTTTGTTAATCATGCAAAGTTTGGTATTTTGGAAGATTTTTTTTGTGCTATACTATATAAAAGTCATGAAATTTGTTAAATTTGAAAACATTAGAATTTTTGAAGATTTTCATGTGCTATACTACATCAAACTCACGAAGTTCCTTAAACTTGCAAAGTTTTGTATTTTGTTTGATTTTCGTGTGATATACTACATAAAAGTCACGAAGTTAGTTAAACTTGCAAAGTTTTGTATTTTGGTTGATTTTCGTGTGATATACTACATAAAAGTCACAAAGTTCGTTAAACTTGCATACATTAGTATTTTGGAAGATTTTGATGTGCTATACTTACACAAAAGTCACGAAGATCGTTAAACTGGCATATTTTGTTCTTTTTAAAGATTTTCGTGTGCTATATACTACATAAAAGTCACGAAGTTTGTTAAACTTGAAAACTATGGTATTTTGGAAGATTTCCGTGTGGTATACTACATTAAAGTCACGACGTTCGTTAAACTTGGAAATTTTAGTCTTTTGGAAGATTTTTCGTGTTCTATACTGCATAAAAGTCACGAAGTTCGTTAAACTTACAAACTTTTGTATTTTGGAAGATTTTCGTGTGTTATACTATGGAAAAGTCACGAAGTTCGTTAAACATGATTATATTGGTATTTTAGAAGTTTTTCGTGTGATATACTACATCAAAGTCATGAAGTTCGTTAAACTTACAAAATTTGGTCTTTTTGAAGATTTTCATGTGCTATACTACATCAAAGTCACGAATATTCCTTAAACTTGCAAAGTTTGGTATTTTGCATGATTTCCGTGTTATATACTACTTAAAAGTCACGAAGTTAGGTAAGCTTGCATACATTGGTATTTTGGAAGATTTTCTTATGGTATACTACATAAAATTCACGAAGATTGTTAAAGTGGCAAAATTTGATCTTTTCAAAGATTTTCGTGTTCAATACTACATAAAAGTCACGAAGTTCATTAAACTTGCAAAATTTGGTTTTTGGAAGATTTCCGTGGGCTATACTACATAAAATACAAGAAGTTCGTTAAACTTGTATACATTTGTATTTTGGAAGATTTTCCTGTGCTATACTACATAAAAGTCACGAAGTTCGTTAAACTTTCAAATTTTGGTCTTTTTGAAGATTTCCGTGTGCTAAACTACATAAAAATCGCGAAGTTCGCTACACTTGCATACATTAGTATTTTGAAAGATTTTCGTATGCTATACTACGTAAAAGTCACGAAGTTCGTTAAACTTGGAAAATTTGGTCTTTTTGAAGATTTCCGTGTGTTATACTACATAAAAGTCATGATGTTCGTTAAATTTACAAACTTTGGTATGTTGGAATATTTACATGTGCTATAATACATAACATTCACAAAGTTCGTTAAACTTGCATACATTGGTATTTTGGAAGATTTTGATGTGCTATACTTACACAAAAGTCACGAAGTTCGTTAATCATGCAAAGTTTGGTATTTTGGAAGATTTTTTTTGTGCTATACTATATAAAAGTCACGAAATTTGTTAAATTTGAAAACATTGGAATTTTTGAAGATTTTCGTGTGCTATACTACATCAAACTCACGAAGTTCCTTAAACTTGCAAAGTTTTGTATTTTGTTTGATTTTCGTGTGATATACTACATAAAAGTCACGAAGTTAGTTAAACTTGCAAAGTTTTGTATTTTGGTTGATTTTCGTGTGATATACTACATAAAAGTCACAAAGTTCGTTAAACTTGCATACATTAGTATTTTGGAAGATTTTGATGTGCTATACTTACACAAAAGTCACGAAGATCGTTAAACTGGCATATTTTGTTCTTTTTAAAGATTTTCGTGTGCTATATACTACATAAAAGTCACGAAGTTTGTTAAACTTGAAAACTATGGTATTTTGGAAGATTTCCGTGTGGTATACTACATTAAAGTCACGACGTTCGTTAAACTTGGAAATTTTAGTCTTTTGGAAGATTTTTCGTGTTCTATACTGCATAAAAGTCACGAAGTTCGTTAAACTTACAAACTTTTGTATTTTGGAAGATTTTCGTGTGTTATACTATGGAAAAGTCACGAAGTTCGTTAAACATGATTATATTGGTATTTTAGAAGTTTTTCGTGTGATATACTACATCAAAGTCATGAAGTTCGTTAAACTTACAAAATTTGGTCTTTTTGAAGATTTTCATGTGCTATACTACATCAAAGTCACGAATATTCCTTAAACTTGCAAAGTTTGGTATTTTGCACGATTTCCGTGTTATATACTACTTAAAAGTCACGAAGTTAGGTAAGCTTGCATACATTGGTATTTTGGAAGATTTTCTTATGGTATACTACATAAAATTCACGAAGATTGTTAAAGTGGCAAAATTTGATCTTTTCAAAGATTTTCGTGTTCAATACTACATAAAAGTCACGAAGTTCATTAAACTTGCAAAATTTGGTATTTTGGAAGATTTCCGTGGGCTATACTACATAAAATACAAGAAGTTCGTTAAACTTGTATACATTTGTATTTTGGAAGATTTTCCTGTGCTATACTACATAAAAGTCACGAAGTTCATTAAACTTTCAAATTTTGGTCTTTTTGAAGATTTCCGTGTGCTAAACTACATAAAAATCGCGAAGTTCGCTACACTTGCATACATTAGTATTTTGAAAGATTTTCGTATGCTAAACTACGTAAAAGTCACGAAGTTCGTTAAACCTGGAAAATTTGGTCTTTTTGAAGATTTCCGTGTGTTATACTACATAAAAGTCATGATGTTCGTTAAATTTACAAACTTTGGTATGTTGGAATATTTACATGTGCTATAATACATAACATTCACAAAGTTCGTTAAACTTGCATACATTGGTATTTTGGAAGATTTTGATGTGCTATACTTACACAAAAGTCACGAAGTTCGTTAATCATGCAAAGTTTGGTATTTTGGAAGATTTTTTTTGTGCTATACTATATAAAAGTCACGAAATTTGTTAAATTTGAAAACATTGGAATTTTTGAAGATTTTCGTGTGCTATACTACATCAAACTCACGAAGTTCCTTAAACTTGCAAAGTTTTTGTATTTTGTTTGATTTTCGTGTGATATACTACATAAAAGTCACGAAGTTAGTTAAACTTGCAAAGTTTTGTATTTTGGTTGATTTTCGTGTGATATACTACATAAAAGTCACAAAGTTCGTTAAACTTGCATACATTAGTATTTTGGAAGATTTTGATGTGCTATACTTACACAAAAGTCACGAAGATCGTTAAACTGGCATATTTTGTTCTTTTTAAAGATTTTCGTGTGCTATATACTACATAAAAGTCACGAAGTTTGTTAAACTTGAAAACTATGGTATTTTGGAAGATTTCCGTGTGGTATACTACATTAAAGTCACGACGTTCGTTAAACTTGGAAATTTTAGTCTTTTGGAAGATTTTTCGTGTTCTATACTGCATAAAAGTCACGAAGTTCGTTAAACTTACAAACTTTTGTATTTTGGAAGATTTTCGTGTGTTATACTATGGAAAAGTCACGAAGTTCGTTAAACATGATTATATTGGTATTTTAGAAGTTTTTCGTGTGATATACTACATCAAAGTCATTAATTTCGTTAAACTTACAAAATTTGGTCTTTTTGAAGATTTTCATGTGCTATACTACATCAAAGTCACGAATATTCCTTAAACTTGCAAAGTTTGGTATTTTGCACGATTTCCGTGTTATATACTACTTAAAAGTCACGAAGTTAGGTAAGCTTGCATACATTGGTATTTTGGAAGATTTTCTTATGGTATACTACATAAAATTCACGAAGATTGTTAAAGTGGCAAAATTTGATCTTTTCAAAGATTTTCGTGTTCAATACTACATAAAAGTCACGAAGTTCATTAAACTTGCAAAATTTGGTATTTTGGAAGATTTCCGTGGGCTATACTACATAAAATACAAGAAGTTCGTTAAACTTGTATACATTTGTATTTTGGAAGATTTTCCTGTGCTATACTACATAAAAGTCACGAAGTTCATTAAACTTTCAAATTTTGGTCTTTTTGAAGATTTCCGTGTGCTAAACTACATAAAAATCGCGAAGTTCGCTACACTTGCATACATTAGTATTTTGAAAGATTTTCGTATGCTAAACTACGTAAAAGTCACGAAGTTCGTTAAACCTGGAAAATTTGGTCTTTTTGAAGATTTCCGTGTGTTATACTACATAAAAGTCATGATGTTCGTTAAATTTACAAACTTTGGTATGTTGGAATATTTACATGTGCTATAATACATAACATTCACAAAGTTCGTTAAACTTGAATACATTGGTATTTTGGAAGATTTTGATGTGCTATACTTACACAAAAGTCACGAAGTTCGTTAATCATGCAAAGTTTGGTATTTTGGAAGATTTTTTTTGTGCTATACTATATAAAAGTCACGAAATTTGTTAAATTTGAAAACATTGGAATTTTTGAAGATTTTCGTGTGCTATACTACATCAAACTCACGAAGTTCCTTAAACTTGCAAAGTTTTTGTATTTTGTTTGATTTTCGTGTGATATACTACATAAAAGTCACGAAGTTAGTTAAACTTGCAAAGTTTTGTATTTTGGTTGATTTTCGTGTGATATACTACATAAAAGTCACAAAGTTCGTTAAACTTGCATACATTAGTATTTTGGAAGATTTTGATGTGCTATACTTACACAAAAGTCACGAAGATCGTTAAACTGGCATATTTTGTTCTTTTTAAAGATTTTCGTGTGCTATATACTACATAAAAGTCACGAAGTTTGTTAAACTTGAAAACTATGGTATTTTGGAAGATTTCCGTGTGGTATACTACATTAAAGTCACGACGTTCGTTAAACTTGGAAATTTTAGTCTTTTGGAAGATTTTTCGTGTTCTATACTGCATAAAAGTCACGAAGTTCGTTAAACTTACAAACTTTTGTATTTTGGAAGATTTTCGTGTGTTATACTATGGAAAAGTCACGAAGTTCGTTAAACATGATTATATTGGTATTTTAGAAGTTTTTCGTGTGATATACTACATCAAAGTCATTAATTTCGTTAAACTTACAAAATTTGGTCTTTTTGAAGATTTTCATGTGCTATACTACATCAAAGTCACGAATATTCCTTAAACTTGCAAAGTTTGGTATTTTGCACGATTTCCGTGTTATATACTACTTAAAAGTCACGAAGTTAGGTAAGCTTGCATACATTGGTATTTTGGAAGATTTTCTTATGGTATACTACATAAAATTCACGAAGATTGTTAAAGTGGCAAAATTTGATCTTTTCAAAGATTTTCGTGTTCAATACTACATAAAAGTCACGAAGTTCATTAAACTTGCAAAATTTGGTATTTTGGAAGATTTCCGTGGGCTATACTACATAAAATACAAGAAGTTCGTTAAACTTGTATACATTTGTATTTTGGAAGATTTTCCTGTGCTATACTACATAAAAGTCACGAAGTTCATTAAACTTTCAAATTTTGGTCTTTTTGAAGATTTCCGTGTGCTAAACTACATAAAAATCGTGAAGTTCGCTACACTTGCATACATTAGTATTTTGAAAGATTTTCGTATGCTAAACTACGTAAAAGTCACGAAGTTCGTTAAACCTGGAAAATTTGGTCTTTTTGAAGATTTCCGTGTGTTATACTACATAAAAGTCATGATGTTCGTTAAATTTACAAACTTTGGTATGTTGGAATATTTACATGTGCTATAATACATAACATTCACAAAGTTCGTTAAACTTGAATACATTGGTATTTTGGAAGATTTTGATGTGCTATACTTACACAAAAGTCACGAAGTTCGTTAATCATGCAAAGTTTGGTATTTTGGAAGATTTTTTTTGTGCTATACTATATAAAAGTCACGAAATTTGTTAAATTTGAAAACATTGGAATTTTTGAAGATTTTCGTGTGCTATACTACATCAAACTCACGAAGTTCCTTAAACTTGCAAAGTTTTTGTATTTTGTTTGATTTTCGTGTGATATACTACATAAAAGTCACGAAGTTAGTTAAACTTGCAAAGTTTTGTATTTTGGTTGATTTTCGTGTGATATACTACATAAAAGTCACAAAGTTCGTTAAACTTGCATACATTAGTATTTTGGAAGATTTTGATGTGCTATACTTACACAAAAGTCACGAAGATCGTTAAACTGGCATATTTTGTTCTTTTTAAAGATTTTCGTGTGCTATATACTACATAAAAGTCACGAAGTTTGTTAAACTTGAAAACTATGGTATTTTGGAAGATTTCCGTGTGGTATACTACATTAAAGTCACGACGTTCGTTAAACTTGGAAATTTTAGTCTTTTGGAAGATTTTTCGTGTTCTATACTGCATAAAAGTCACGAAGTTCGTTAAACTTACAAACTTTTGTATTTTGGAAGATTTTCGTGTGTTATACTATGGAAAAGTCACGAAGTTCGTTAAACATGATTATATTGGTATTTTAGAAGTTTTTCGTGTGATATACTACATCAAAGTCATTAATTTCGTTAAACTTACAAAATTTGGTCTTTTTGAAGATTTTCATGTGCTATACTACATCAAAGTCACGAATATTCCTTAAACTTGCAAAGTTTGGTATTTTGCACGATTTCCGTGTTATATACTACTTAAAAGTCACGAAGTTAGGTAAGCTTGCATACATTGGTATTTTGGAAGATTTTCTTATGGTATACTACATAAAATTCACGAAGATTGTTAAAGTGGCAAAATTTGATCTTTTCAAAGATTTTCGTGTTCAATACTACATAAAAGTCACGAAGTTCATTAAACTTGCAAAATTTGGTATTTTGGAAGATTTCCGTGGGCTATACTACATAAAATACAAGAAGTTCGTTAAACTTGTATACATTTGTATTTTGGAAGATTTTCCTGTGCTATACTACATAAAAGTCACGAAGTTCATTAAACTTTCAAATTTTGGTCTTTTTGAAGATTTCCGTGTGCTAAACTACATAAAAATCGCGAAGTTCGCTACACTTGCATACATTAGTATTTTGAAAGATTTTCGTATGCTAAACTACGTAAAAGTCACGAAGTTCGTTAAACCTGGAAAATTTGGTCTTTTTGAAGATTTCCGTGTGTTATACTACATAAAAGTCATGATGTTCGTTAAATTTACAAACTTTGGTATGTTGGAATATTTACATGTGCTATAATACATAACATTCACAAAGTTCGTTAAACTTGAATACATTGGTATTTTGGAAGATTTTGATGTGCTATACTTACACAAAAGTCACGAAGTTCGTTAATCATGCAAAGTTTGGTATTTTGGAAGATTTTTTTTGTGCTATACTATATAAAAGTCACGAAATTTGTTAAATTTGAAAACATTGGAATTTTTGAAGATTTTCGTGTGCTATACTACATCAAACTCACGAAGTTCCTTAAACTTGCAAAGTTTTTGTATTTTGTTTGATTTTCGTGTGATATACTACATAAAAGTCACGAAGTTAGTTAAACTTGCAAAGTTTTGTATTTTGGTTGATTTTCGTGTGATATACTACATAAAAGTCACAAAGTTCGTTAAACTTGCATACATTAGTATTTTGGAAGATTTTGATGTGCTATACTTACACAAAAGTCACGAAGATCGTTAAACTGGCATATTTTGTTCTTTTTAAAGATTTTCGTGTGCTATATACTACATAAAAGTCACGAAGTTTGTTAAACTTGAAAACTATGGTATTTTGGAAGATTTCCGTGTGGTATACTACATTAAAGTCACGACGTTCGTTAAACTTGGAAATTTTAGTCTTTTGGAAGATTTTTCGTGTTCTATACTGCATAAAAGTCACGAAGTTCGTTAAACTTACAAACTTTTGTATTTTGGAAGATTTTCGTGTGTTATACTATGGAAAAGTCACGAAGTTCGTTAAACATGATTATATTGGTATTTTAGAAGTTTTTCGTGTGATATACTACATCAAAGTCATTAATTTCGTTAAACTTACAAAATTTGGTCTTTTTGAAGATTTTCATGTGCTATACTACATCAAAGTCACGAATATTCCTTAAACTTGCAAAGTTTGGTATTTTGCACGATTTCCGTGTTATATACTACTTAAAAGTCACGAAGTTAGGTAAGCTTGCATACATTGGTATTTTGGAAGATTTTCTTATGGTATACTACATAAAATTCACGAAGATTGTTAAAGTGGCAAAATTTGATCTTTTCAAAGATTTTCGTGTTCAATACTACATAAAAGTCACGAAGTTCATTAAACTTGCAAAATTTGGTATTTTGGAAGATTTCCGTGGGCTATACTACATAAAATACAAGAAGTTCGTTAAACTTGTATACATTTGTATTTTGGAAGATTTTCCTGTGCTATACTACATAAAAGTCACGAAGTTCATTAAACTTTCAAATTTTGGTCTTTTTGAAGATTTCCGTGTGCTAAACTACATAAAAATCGCGAAGTTCGCTACACTTGCATACATTAGTATTTTGAAAGATTTTCGTATGCTAAACTACGTAAAAGTCACGAAGTTCGTTAAACCTGGAAAATTTGGTCTTTTTGAAGATTTCCGTGTGTTATACTACATAAAAGTCATGATGTTCGTTAAATTTACAAACTTTGGTATGTTGGAATATTTACATGTGCTATAATACATAACATTCACAAAGTTCGTTAAACTTGCATACATTGGTATTTTGGAAGATTTTGATGTGCTATACTTACACAAAAGTCACGAAGTTCGTTAATCATGCAAAGTTTGGTATTTTGGAAGATTTTTTTTGTGCTATACTATATAAAAGTCACGAAATTTGTTAAATTTGAAAACATTGGAATTTTTGAAGATTTTCGTGTGCTATACTACATCAAACTCACGAAGTTCCTTAAACTTGCAAAGTTTTTGTATTTTGTTTGATTTTCGTGTGATATACTACATAAAAGTCACGAAGTTAGTTAAACTTGCAAAGTTTTGTATTTTGGTTGATTTTCGTGTGATATACTACATAAAAGTCACAAAGTTCGTTAAACTTGCATACATTAGTATTTTGGAAGATTTTGATGTGCTATACTTACACAAAAGTCACGAAGATCGTTAAACTGGCATATTTTGTTCTTTTTAAAGATTTTCGTGTGCTATATACTACATAAAAGTCACGAAGTTTGTTAAACTTGAAAACTATGGTATTTTGGAAGATTTCCGTGTGGTATACTACATTAAAGTCACGACGTTCGTTAAACTTGGAAATTTTAGTCTTTTGGAAGATTTTTCGTGTTCTATACTGCATAAAAGTCACGAAGTTCGTTAAACTTACAAACTTTTGTATTTTGGAAGATTTTCGTGTGTTATACTATGGAAAAGTCACGAAGTTCGTTAAACATGATTATATTGGTATTTTAGAAGTTTTTCGTGTGATATACTACATCAAAGTCATTAATTTCGTTAAACTTACAAAATTTGGTCTTTTTGAAGATTTTCATGTGCTATACTACATCAAAGTCACGAATATTCCTTAAACTTGCAAAGTTTGGTATTTTGCACGATTTCCGTGTTATATACTACTTAAAAGTCACGAAGTTAGGTAAGCTTGCATACATTGGTATTTTGGAAGATTTTCTTATGGTATACTACATAAAATTCACGAAGATTGTTAAAGTGGCAAAATTTGATCTTTTCAAAGATTTTCGTGTTCAATACTACATAAAAGTCACGAAGTTCATTAAACTTGCAAAATTTGGTATTTTGGAAGATTTCCGTGGGCTATACTACATAAAATACAAGAAGTTCGTTAAACTTGTATACATTTGTATTTTGGAAGATTTTCCTGTGCTATACTACATAAAAGTCACGAAGTTCATTAAACTTTCAAATTTTGGTCTTTTTGAAGATTTCCGTGTGCTAAACTACATAAAAATCGCGAAGTTCGCTACACTTGCATACATTAGTATTTTGAAAGATTTTCGTATGCTAAACTACGTAAAAGTCACGAAGTTCGTTAAACCTGGAAAATTTGGTCTTTTTGAAGATTTCCGTGTGTTATACTACATAAAAGTCATGATGTTCGTTAAATTTACAAACTTTGGTATGTTGGAATATTTACATGTGCTATAATACATAACATTCACAAAGTTCGTTAAACTTGCATACATTGGTATTTTGGAAGATTTTGATGTGCTATACTTACACAAAAGTCACGAAGTTCGTTAATCATGCAAAGTTTGGTATTTTGGAAGATTTTTTTTGTGCTATACTATATAAAAGTCACGAAATTTGTTAAATTTGAAAACATTGGAATTTTTGAAGATTTTCGTGTGCTATACTACATCAAACTCACGAAGTTCCTTAAACTTGCAAAGTTTTTGTATTTTGTTTGATTTTCGTGTGATATACTACATAAAAGTCACGAAGTTAGTTAAACTTGCAAAGTTTTGTATTTTGGTTGATTTTCGTGTGATATACTACATAAAAGTCACAAAGTTCGTTAAACTTGCATACATTAGTATTTTGGAAGATTTTGATGTGCTATACTTACACAAAAGTCACGAAGATCGTTAAACTGGCATATTTTGTTCTTTTTAAAGATTTTCGTGTGCTATATACTACATAAAAGTCACGAAGTTTGTTAAACTTGAAAACTATGGTATTTTGGAAGATTTCCGTGTGGTATACTACATTAAAGTCACGACGTTCGTTAAACTTGGAAATTTTAGTCTTTTGGAAGATTTTTCGTGTTCTATACTGCATAAAAGTCACGAAGTTCGTTAAACTTACAAACTTTTGTATTTTGGAAGATTTTCGTGTGTTATACTATGGAAAAGTCACGAAGTTCGTTAAACATGATTATATTGGTATTTTAGAAGTTTTTCGTGTGATATACTACATCAAAGTCATTAATTTCGTTAAACTTACAAAATTTGGTCTTTTTGAAGATTTTCATGTGCTATACTACATCAAAGTCACGAATATTCCTTAAACTTGCAAAGTTTGGTATTTTGCACGATTTCCGTGTTATATACTACTTAAAAGTCACGAAGTTAGGTAAGCTTGCATACATTGGTATTTTGGAAGATTTTCTTATGGTATACTACATAAAATTCACGAAGATTGTTAAAGTGGCAAAATTTGATCTTTTCAAAGATTTTCGTGTTCAATACTACATAAAAGTCACGAAGTTCATTAAACTTGCAAAATTTGGTATTTTGGAAGATTTCCGTGGGCTATACTACATAAAATACAAGAAGTTCGTTAAACTTGTATACATTTGTATTTTGGAAGATTTTCCTGTGCTATACTACATAAAAGTCACGAAGTTCATTAAACTTTCAAATTTTGGTCTTTTTGAAGATTTCCGTGTGCTAAACTACATAAAAATCGCGAAGTTCGCTACACTTGCATACATTAGTATTTTGAAAGATTTTCGTATGCTAAACTACGTAAAAGTCACGAAGTTCGTTAAACCTGGAAAATTTGGTCTTTTTGAAGATTTCCGTGTGTTATACTACATAAAAGTCATGATGTTCGTTAAATTTACAAACTTTGGTATGTTGGAATATTTACATGTGCTATAATACATAACATTCACAAAGTTCGTTAAACTTGCATACATTGGTATTTTGGAAGATTTTGATGTGCTATACTTACACAAAAGTCACGAAGTTCGTTAATCATGCAAAGTTTGGTATTTTGGAAGATTTTTTTTGTGCTATACTATATAAAAGTCACGAAATTTGTTAAATTTGAAAACATTGGAATTTTTGAAGATTTTCGTGTGCTATACTACATCAAACTCACGAAGTTCCTTAAACTTGCAAAGTTTTTGTATTTTGTTTGATTTTCGTGTGATATACTACATAAAAGTCACGAAGTTAGTTAAACTTGCAAAGTTTTGTATTTTGGTTGATTTTCGTGTGATATACTACATAAAAGTCACAAAGTTCGTTAAACTTGCATACATTAGTATTTTGGAAGATTTTGATGTGCTATACTTACACAAAAGTCACGAAGATCGTTAAACTGGCATATTTTGTTCTTTTTAAAGATTTTCGTGTGCTATATACTACATAAAAGTCACGAAGTTTGTTAAACTTGAAAACTATGGTATTTTGGAAGATTTCCGTGTGGTATACTACATTAAAGTCACGACGTTCGTTAAACTTGGAAATTTTAGTCTTTTGGAAGATTTTTCGTGTTCTATACTGCATAAAAGTCACGAAGTTCGTTAAACTTACAAACTTTTGTATTTTGGAAGATTTTCGTGTGTTATACTATGGAAAAGTCACGAAGTTCGTTAAACATGATTATATTGGTATTTTAGAAGTTTTTCGTGTGATATACTACATCAAAGTCATTAATTTCGTTAAACTTACAAAATTTGGTCTTTTTGAAGATTTTCATGTGCTATACTACATCAAAGTCACGAATATTCCTTAAACTTGCAAAGTTTGGTATTTTGCACGATTTCCGTGTTATATACTACTTAAAAGTCACGAAGTTAGGTAAGCTTGCATACATTGGTATTTTGGAAGATTTTCTTATGGTATACTACATAAAATTCACGAAGATTGTTAAAGTGGCAAAATTTGATCTTTTCAAAGATTTTCGTGTTCAATACTACATAAAAGTCACGAAGTTCATTAAACTTGCAAAATTTGGTATTTTGGAAGATTTCCGTGGGCTATACTACATAAAATACAAGAAGTTCGTTAAACTTGTATACATTTGTATTTTGGAAGATTTTCCTGTGCTATACTACATAAAAGTCACGAAGTTCATTAAACTTTCAAATTTTGGTCTTTTTGAAGATTTCCGTGTGCTAAACTACATAAAAATCGCGAAGTTCGCTACACTTGCATACATTAGTATTTTGAAAGATTTTCGTATGCTAAACTACGTAAAAGTCACGAAGTTCGTTAAACCTGGAAAATTTGGTCTTTTTGAAGATTTCCGTGTGTTATACTACATAAAAGTCATGATGTTCGTTAAATTTACAAACTTTGGTATGTTGGAATATTTACATGTGCTATAATACATAACATTCACAAAGTTCGTTAAACTTGCATACATTGGTATTTTGGAAGATTTTGATGTGCTATACTTACACAAAAGTCACGAAGTTCGTTAATCATGCAAAGTTTGGTATTTTGGAAGATTTTTTTTGTGCTATACTATATAAAAGTCACGAAATTTGTTAAATTTGAAAACATTGGAATTTTTGAAGATTTTCGTGTGCTATACTACATCAAACTCACGAAGTTCCTTAAACTTGCAAAGTTTTTGTATTTTGTTTGATTTTCGTGTGATATACTACATAAAAGTCACGAAGTTAGTTAAACTTGCAAAGTTTTGTATTTTGGTTGATTTTCGTGTGATATACTACATAAAAGTCACAAAGTTCGTTAAACTTGCATACATTAGTATTTTGGAAGATTTTGATGTGCTATACTTACACAAAAGTCACGAAGATCGTTAAACTGGCATATTTTGTTCTTTTTAAAGATTTTCGTGTGCTATATACTACATAAAAGTCACGAAGTTTGTTAAACTTGAAAACTATGGTATTTTGGAAGATTTCCGTGTGGTATACTACATTAAAGTCACGACGTTCGTTAAACTTGGAAATTTTAGTCTTTTGGAAGATTTTTCGTGTTCTATACTGCATAAAAGTCACGAAGTTCGTTAAACTTACAAACTTTTGTATTTTGGAAGATTTTCGTGTGTTATACTATGGAAAAGTCACGAAGTTCGTTAAACATGATTATATTGGTATTTTAGAAGTTTTTCGTGTGATATACTACATCAAAGTCATTAATTTCGTTAAACTTACAAAATTTGGTCTTTTTGAAGATTTTCATGTGCTATACTACATCAAAGTCACGAATATTCCTTAAACTTGCAAAGTTTGGTATTTTGCACGATTTCCGTGTTATATACTACTTAAAAGTCACGAAGTTAGGTAAGCTTGCATACATTGGTATTTTGGAAGATTTTCTTATGGTATACTACATAAAATTCACGAAGATTGTTAAAGTGGCAAAATTTGATCTTTTCAAAGATTTTCGTGTTCAATACTACATAAAAGTCACGAAGTTCATTAAACTTGCAAAATTTGGTATTTTGGAAGATTTCCGTGGGCTATACTACATAAAATACAAGAAGTTCGTTAAACTTGTATACATTTGTATTTTGGAAGATTTTCCTGTGCTATACTACATAAAAGTCACGAAGTTCATTAAACTTTCAAATTTTGGTCTTTTTGAAGATTTCCGTGTGCTAAACTACATAAAAATCGCGAAGTTCGCTACACTTGCATACATTAGTATTTTGAAAGATTTTCGTATGCTAAACTACGTAAAAGTCACGAAGTTCGTTAAACCTGGAAAATTTGGTCTTTTTGAAGATTTCCGTGTGTTATACTACATAAAAGTCATGATGTTCGTTAAATTTACAAACTTTGGTATGTTGGAATATTTACATGTGCTATAATACATAACATTCACAAAGTTCGTTAAACTTGCATACATTGGTATTTTGGAAGATTTTGATGTGCTATACTTACACAAAAGTCACGAAGTTCGTTAATCATGCAAAGTTTGGTATTTTGGAAGATTTTTTTTGTGCTATACTATATAAAAGTCACGAAATTTGTTAAATTTGAAAACATTGGAATTTTTGAAGATTTTCGTGTGCTATACTACATCAAACTCACGAAGTTCCTTAAACTTGCAAAGTTTTTGTATTTTGTTTGATTTTCGTGTGATATACTACATAAAAGTCACGAAGTTAGTTAAACTTGCAAAGTTTTGTATTTTGGTTGATTTTCGTGTGATATACTACATAAAAGTCACAAAGTTCGTTAAACTTGCATACATTAGTATTTTGGAAGATTTTGATGTGCTATACTTACACAAAAGTCACGAAGATCGTTAAACTGGCATATTTTGTTCTTTTTAAAGATTTTCGTGTGCTATATACTACATAAAAGTCACGAAGTTTGTTAAACTTGAAAACTATGGTATTTTGGAAGATTTCCGTGTGGTATACTACATTAAAGTCACGACGTTCGTTAAACTTGGAAATTTTAGTCTTTTGGAAGATTTTTCGTGTTCTATACTGCATAAAAGTCACGAAGTTCGTTAAACTTACAAACTTTTGTATTTTGGAAGATTTTCGTGTGTTATACTATGGAAAAGTCACGAAGTTCGTTAAACATGATTATATTGGTATTTTAGAAGTTTTTCGTGTGATATACTACATCAAAGTCATTAATTTCGTTAAACTTACAAAATTTGGTCTTTTTGAAGATTTTCATGTGCTATACTACATCAAAGTCACGAATATTCCTTAAACTTGCAAAGTTTGGTATTTTGCACGATTTCCGTGTTATATACTACTTAAAAGTCACGAAGTTAGGTAAGCTTGCATACATTGGTATTTTGGAAGATTTTCTTATGGTATACTACATAAAATTCACGAAGATTGTTAAAGTGGCAAAATTTGATCTTTTCAAAGATTTTCGTGTTCAATACTACATAAAAGTCACGAAGTTCATTAAACTTGCAAAATTTGGTATTTTGGAAGATTTCCGTGGGCTATACTACATAAAATACAAGAAGTTCGTTAAACTTGTATACATTTGTATTTTGGAAGATTTTCCTGTGCTATACTACATAAAAGTCACGAAGTTCATTAAACTTTCAAATTTTGGTCTTTTTGAAGATTTCCGTGTGCTAAACTACATAAAAATCGCGAAGTTCGCTACACTTGCATACATTAGTATTTTGAAAGATTTTCGTATGCTAAACTACGTAAAAGTCACGAAGTTCGTTAAACCTGGAAAATTTGGTCTTTTTGAAGATTTCCGTGTGTTATACTACATAAAAGTCATGATGTTCGTTAAATTTACAAACTTTGGTATGTTGGAATATTTACATGTGCTATAATACATAACATTCACAAAGTTCGTTAAACTTGCATACATTGGTATTTTGGAAGATTTTGATGTGCTATACTTACACAAAAGTCACGAAGTTCGTTAATCATGCAAAGTTTGGTATTTTGGAAGATTTTTTTTGTGCTATACTATATAAAAGTCACGAAATTTGTTAAATTTGAAAACATTGGAATTTTTGAAGATTTTCGTGTGCTATACTACATCAAACTCACGAAGTTCCTTAAACTTGCAAAGTTTTGTATTTTGTTTGATTTTCGTGTGATATACTACATAAAAGTCACGAAGTTAGTTAAACTTGCAAAGTTTTGTATTTTGGTTGATTTTCGTGTGATATACTACATAAAAGTCACAAAGTTCGTTAAACTTGCATACATTAGTATTTTGGAAGATTTTGATGTGCTATACTTACACAAAAGTCACGAAGATCGTTAAACTGGCATATTTTGTTCTTTTTAAAGATTTTCGTGTGCTATATACTACATAAAAGTCACGAAGTTTGTTAAACTTGAAAACTATGGTATTTTGGAAGATTTCCGTGTGGTATACTACATTAAAGTCACGACGTTCGTTAAACTTGGAAATTTTAGTCTTTTGGAAGATTTTTCGTGTTCTATACTGCATAAAAGTCACGAAGTTCGTTAAACTTACAAACTTTTGTATTTTGGAAGATTTTCGTGTGTTATACTATGGAAAAGTCACGAAGTTCGTTAAACATGATTATATTGGTATTTTAGAAGTTTTTCGTGTGATATACTACATCAAAGTCATTAATTTCGTTAAACTTACAAAATTTGGTCTTTTTGAAGATTTTCATGTGCTATACTACATCAAAGTCACGAATATTCCTTAAACTTGCAAAGTTTGGTATTTTGCACGATTTCCGTGTTATATACTACTTAAAAGTCACGAAGTTAGGTAAGCTTGCATACATTGGTATTTTGGAAGATTTTCTTATGGTATACTACATAAAATTCACGAAGATTGTTAAAGTGGCAAAATTTGATCTTTTCAAAGATTTTCGTGTTCAATACTACATAAAAGTCACGAAGTTCATTAAACTTGCAAAATTTGGTATTTTGGAAGATTTCCGTGGGCTATACTACATAAAATACAAGAAGTTCGTTAAACTTGTATACATTTGTATTTTGGAAGATTTTCCTGTGCTATACTACATAAAAGTCACGAAGTTCATTAAACTTTCAAATTTTGGTCTTTTTGAAGATTTCCGTGTGCTAAACTACATAAAAATCGCGAAGTTCGCTACACTTGCATACATTAGTATTTTGAAAGATTTTCGTATGCTATACTACGTAAAAGTCACGAAGTTCGTTAAACTTGGAAAATTTGGTCTTTTTGAAGATTTCCGTGTGTTATACTACATAAAAGTCATGATGTTCGTTAAATTTACAAACTTTGGTATGTTGGAATATTTACATGTGCTATAATACATAACATTCACAAAGTTCGTTAAACTTGCATACATTGGTATTTTGGAAGATTTTGATGTGCTATACTTACACAAAAGTCACGAAGTTCGTTAATCATGCAAAGTTTGGTATTTTGGAAGATTTTTTTTGTGCTATACTATATAAAAGTCACGAAATTTGTTAAATTTGAAAACATTGGAATTTTTGAAGATTTTCGTGTGCTATACTACATCAAACTCACGAAGTTCCTTAAACTTGCAAAGTTTTGTATTTTGTTTGATTTTCGTGTGATATACTACATAAAAGTCACGAAGTTAGTTAAACTTGCAAAGTTTTGTATTTTGGTTGATTTTCGTGTGATATACTACATAAAAGTCACAAAGTTCGTTAAACTTGCATACATTAGTATTTTGGAAGATTTTGATGTGCTATACTTACACAAAAGTCACGAAGATCGTTAAACTGGCATATTTTGTTCTTTTTAAAGATTTTCGTGTGCTATATACTACATAAAAGTCACGAAGTTTGTTAAACTTGAAAACTATGGTATTTTGGAAGATTTCCGTGTGGTATACTACATTAAAGTCACGACGTTCGTTAAACTTGGAAATTTTAGTCTTTTGGAAGATTTTTCGTGTTCTATACTGCATAAAAGTCACGAAGTTCGTTAAACTTACAAACTTTTGTATTTTGGAAGATTTTCGTGTGTTATACTATGGAAAAGTCACGAAGTTCGTTAAACATGATTATATTGGTATTTTAGAAGTTTTTCGTGTGATATACTACATCAAAGTCATTAATTTCGTTAAACTTACAAAATTTGGTCTTTTTGAAGATTTTCATGTGCTATACTACATCAAAGTCACGAATATTCCTTAAACTTGCAAAGTTTGGTATTTTGCATGATTTCCGTGTTATATACTACTTAAAAGTCACGAAGTTAGGTAAGCTTGCATACATTGGTATTTTGGAAGATTTTCTTATGGTATACTACATAAAATTCACGAAGATTGTTAAAGTGG